>NW_027642232.1:0-15000 GCF_032717465.1 Coenobita brevimanus
AATGTATGCTTCCATGCCCGAGTGAATAAGACAGCGTATGAGTGGGCGAGTAAGTGAGTAGAGGGAGTGAGTGAGTGAGTGAATAAGAGAGTGAGTGCGTGAGTGAGTGAGTGAGAGAATAAAGAGTGAGTTAGTTAGTGAGTGAGTGAGTGAGAGTGAATAAGAGAGTGAGTGAGTGGGCAGTGAATAAAGAGAGTGAGTGAGTGAGTGAGTAAGTGAGCAGGTATCATCATCATCATCATCACCACCACCACCACCACTATGCAAAGCTCCTACACAAGTGTGACTAAGTCAAAGTGTGAGTCATATTCCCACTGGTTGAGGGGAGACACCCAAGCACCCAACACCCTTACCAGTTTATTCCAACATATATCAGCAGTTCTCCTGTTTATGGTCACAAACTGCCACCGTTCACACATCAGTAAGAGAAAGACAAGAGTTGTGTAAGGTCAGCAAAACCCATCACTGGGCCTCAGGTGCTGGACTGCCTCCTGTGCACTAAGCTACCACAACACTACTAACCAAGGCTCTCTCATTTACCTGATCTATTGTCCCTTCCACCGCTTTCTTGTCTACAGGAGCATATTGACGGCAGATCACCATCCTCCTTTCAGGGGATGCTGACCACCAGTCCCCTGAGTTCATATCTAGCTGAGTGAAGTGAAAACAATACATGAAGCGTAAATACTGAAGGATTTAATCACTCAATTCAAAATAATGATGCCATCCTTTTCCTGAAGGAATCCCCAAACTGAGGTGAGCCATGCTACTGTACACATGGCTTGTATTCTCATCAATTAAACAGACTCCCTAGCCCTTAGCTAATTATTTTTGAATCTACAGCAGCAGGATAATAGGATTATGTACAATTGTTTAGGAAGAGTATGAGTGATATTTGAATTATTTAAAACTAAATTCAAGGGGTAATAAGCATCTGGTAGCACTCATGACTGGGGTCATCACTCAGCCATATTGCAGAACTTCGGCCTATCCAGAATTCTTTCATTCCCTGAACTGCGTCTCTCTGGAACTCACTTCCCCAGAGTTGTTTCCCTCCAAACTTCAACCTACAGCTGTTCAGGTCCAACTGTTACAGAAGTTTTATGAATAGAGGACACCAGTAATCTGGTGGATGGATTATTTTTTTTTATTCCGTTTTTCCTTCCTCTCTGCTGTTATTAAAAAAAAATAAAAATAAATTCCTTGGGAAGAGGTGTTAGGGAGCTGCCTTAACTGAACAGAGCACCAGCCATGATTTATAAAACTGGCTAAGCACTGAGTCAAGAGAAGAACATAACAGAGGATAACTGAAGAAGGTTGGCAGACAAAAACACAGACTGGCAGAACACAGCACATACAGAACATAACAGAAGAAGGAGGCAGACACAAGCATATAAACACAGAATATGACACTGACAGAACACAGCACATAAAGAACATGAAAGTGTAGCTACAAAAACCTGGAAGAACAAAGAACGTAACTATGAACATGCAAGTTTAACTGCAAAAGGTTGTGTGAGCTGGGAGCAAGGCAGTGAAATGGCAGGGGGACAGGGGGACATGGAGGCCATTTATTATAAGGACACAAATACAATATCCATCCAAAGACATTAAGCTTCTCCACTCTCTTCCCCGCACCTTGCTGGGTGAGGAGTAGTCTACCGTCAAGGGAACATCGGTTCACAGAGCAGGACAGGCCAGCAGGGGCAGTTGTTTGCCAGGGGGCCAAGGCCAGAGACACTGTGGTTACCAGATTTAACAACAATTGTGTCGTAAAAGCAAGTGATGATGATGATGATGATGATAAGTATTTGTTATTTGTCGCAGTAGTAGTAGCAGTATTTATTATTATTATTATTATTATTATTACCCTTCCTTAGGAGTGGGAAAGGAGGTCCGGATGATGATGATGATGATGATGATGATAACGATGATGATGATGATGATGATGATGATGATAAGTATGATGATTATTTGTCGCAGTAGTAGTAGCAGTATTTTTATTATTATTATTATTATTATTACCCTTCATAGGGTGGGAAGGAGGTCCGGATGATGATGATGATGATGATGATGATAACAATGATGATGATGATGATGATGATGATGATGATGATGGTGATGATGATGATGATGATGATGATGATGATGATGATAAAAGAAAGAAGAGTTTAGAATTCCCCTGATTCACAAACCTTTGATCATTGCTCTGTCTTAACCTAGTCTTATTTTACTAAGAAACACAATTACAGGAGTCTTCAGTATGATCTGATGGCACGTAATGTAGGTGACATGGGAGACTTCGTAGTGCATCTTCCTGACCGATTTATTCTTATTACATATTACCTTTCTCCAGTATAATATTTACACCGTTTAAATATGGACAATGTTTATATCAGTAACACACAAGATACTTAGATATAACGTGCGGAATGAATCGCAATGAGGAAGGTTTTACGGAATCTCCAAAACGAATTAGAATATCGCCTTATACTCGAAGATACTGAGGTGAAGTGTCCAAAATAAGTCGCCAATATACAGGTGTTACGGAATAGCCATAGCTAATTAGAATGTTGTATTTCCCAGGTTAATTGGTGTCATATCCGCCTAATTTTGTACATCATCCTGTGCAGTGAGTATCCTTTTTTAAATTAACCCCTTCGCCACAACGACCCATTGTTGCCTGCGTCGCTTGATGGCCAGGTATATGGAAGTAGTGAGTTTTTATTCCCTTGTTGCTGAAAGTTATTATTTTTGTCGTGTTTTTTTCATGCTTCATTTTCCTGGCTGTCTTTCGTCGTTGTTCTTGACCCTTTTCTCCTTTTTACATGCTGTCTTCCTCTGCTTTCCCTACTCATTTTCCTCTGCTTTCCTTCCTCCTTTCCCTTCCATCCTCTTTTGCTCTTCTTTTCTTGCTGTCTTCCTCTGCTTTCCCTGCTGTTTTCCTCTGCTTTCCTTCCTCTTCCTTCCTTCCTGTTTTGCTCTTCTTTTCTTGCTGTTTTCCTCTGCTTTCCCTGCTGTTTTCCTCTTCTTTCCTTCCTCTTCCTTCCTTCCTGTTTTGCTCTTCTTTTTTCTTGCTGTTTTCCTCTGCTTTCCCTGCTGTTTTCCTCTGCTTTCCTTCCTCTTCCTTCCTTCCTGTTTTGCTCTTCTTTTCTTGCTGTTTTCCTCTGCTTTCCCTGCTGTTTTCCTCTGCTTTCCCTGCTGTTTTCCTCTGCTTTCCTTCCTCTTCCTTCCTTCCTGTTTTATCTTCTTTTCTTGCTGTTTTTCCTCTGCTTTTTCCACACTGTTTTCCTCTTCTTTCCTTCCTCTTCCTTCCTTCCTGTTTTTCTCTTCTTTTCTTGCTGTTTTCCTCTGCTTTCCCTGCTGTTTTTCCTCTTCTTTCCTTCCCTCTTCCTTCCTTCCTGTTTTGCTCTTCTTTTCTTGCTGTTTTCCTCTGCTTTCCCTGCTGTTTTCCTCTGCTTTCCTTCCTCTTCTTTCCTTCCTCTTCCTTCCTTCCTGTTTTGCTCTTCTTTTCTTGCTTTGTCTTCCTCTGCTTTCCCTGCTGTTTTCCTCTTCTTTCCTTCCTCTTCCTTCCTTCCTGTTTTTCTCTTCTTTTCTTGCTGTCTTCCCTCTACGCTTTCCCTGCACCTTTCCTCTTCTTTCCTTCCTCTTCCTTCCTTCCTGTTTTGCTCTTCTTTTCTTGCTGTCTTCCTCTGCTTTCCCTGCTGTTTTCCTCTTCTTTCCTTCCTCTTCCTTCCTTCCTGTTTTGCTCTTCTTTTCTTGCTGTCTTCCTCTGCTTTCACTGTTTTCCTCTTCTTTCCTTCCTCTTCCCTTCCTTCCTGTTTTGCTCTTCTTTTCTTGCTGTTTTCCTCTTGTTAGGGGAGATAGGGTTGATTTATGTCTTCACCACGCACACTTGCTTTGCCCATGTCTCTTCATTCATCCATCCATCCATCCATCTTCTATTTTTTTTTTCTTTTTGTCTCCATCAAGACCATAGGGACCCGGGGATAGGCTGCTCACTCTAGACATTTAAGGCGAGGTTGACCAGCCTCACTCGCCCTTATAGTTAAGTCTGTGAGCAGTAAACTCCAGCTTGAACCTCCTCCACTCCACCCACCCCTCCCACTGCTCTCTACACTCCCGACCCACTCTTCGCCCCCCCCACCCCCACCAGTACGCCCACCACACCCACAGATCTCCGTACATCCCAATTTTTTCATGCACTTAACGCTTAGGGCTTTTAAGCGGCATTGTGACTTCAACCCTTTCACCATTCACACCGCGTCTCATATAAATAAATAATAACAAAGTAGGAAGAAAAATTACGTTGCCGAACTGAAGATATTAGAATTATTCCCAACACTGGCCACCTTTCCCTCGGGCGCCCACAAGAGGGTTCATGGAGAACACCCTGACACTCTTAACATTAACTTCCGCAGCATTTGTCGTCTGTGGCCTGGCTTTCTGAGGTGTCAGCGGGTGAAGGCTCTATATAAGTATGAGATACCACTTAGCATTATTAAAGAGGGTGTTTTAAGTACCAAGTAATATTTTGTCCGTCTTTGTCCCCTAAATATTTCTCGTACTTATATGTTTTTCTCCTCGCAGTTTTAATACTTTCCGTTCCCCCATCTTCCCCTAGTGACGAGGTGTGTATCTTACTGAGGGGAAGTAACAGGAGCCCGAGAGTTAATATCTATCCTTATGTGTCTATCTTGCTGTCTGTCAATCTGTCTATTTATCTGTCTGTATATGCTGCGTTTCTCACCCTTCAGTCTTTCGGTACCTTCCTGTCTCCTCACCTCCCTTGCCGTCTAATCATTCCTCTTCCTGTCTCCTCACCTCCCTTGCCGTCTAATCATTCCTCTTCCTGTCTCCTCACCTCCCTTGCCGTCTAATCATTCCTCTTCCTGTCTCCTCACCTCCCTTGCCGTCTAATCGTTCCACTTCCGGGCTGCTCACCTCCCTTGCCCGTCTAATCAGTCCTCTTCCTGTCTCCTCACCTCCCTTGCCGTCTAATCATTCCTCTTCCTGTCTCCTCACCTCCCTTGCCGTCTAATAATTCCTCTTCCTGTCTCCTCACCTCCCTTGCCGTCTAATCATTCCTCTTCCTGTCTCCTCACCTCCCTTGCCGTCTAATCATTCCTCCTCCTGTCTCCTCACCTCCCTTGCCGTCTAATCATTCCTCTTCACTGTCTCCTCACTTCCTTGCTGTCTAATCATTCCTCTTGCCTTTCTCCTCACTTCCCTTGCTGTTTAGTCATTCCTCTTCCTGTTTTCCCTCCCAGCGGCAGCCATTCCTTTGCAAACTCCGTCTTCACTCCCCTTGCTATTTTATCGTTCCTTGTCTGCCCTCCTCAGTAATTAATTCATCGTAGTCGCTTCTCCCTTGGTTCCATATAACGCTGGACAATAATGCTCAGTTGACAGCGAGTCATAGTTACCTGAGAGTGTTAACTTTTACCATTAAGTCTCTCATACTTGCTCATTTTTAGCATTATACACCATCCATCAAATTTGCTTCAAAAATTAGCATTATATTTCATCCAGTGCCAAATCATTTTAGTCAGCTGCGTGAGTCATAGGAGCCCGAATGGTAATCTATCCATCTATTGCCGAGAGCGCCTTAATCCCGTAAGGGGTGGATACAAACAAATCGCCTCCATGTCGCCCTGTCCCCCCGCCATTTCACTGCCCTGAATATTAATAATACGCAATAAATAAATAAATAAATACATAAATAAATAAATGGAAAGAACGAAATTTTGAAAGCGCGTAAAAAGTTGTCCATTCCAGACAAAAAGAAAAATACATAACTAGTGCCATTAACTTTCACTCGGTTGGGACAGCTTTAGATCCTGCTAACGTATTTTTTCACCTCTCAACTTTAGCACTTCTTCGTGACTAACATCATATTCTACTGTTTATCCATCACTAGAATTCGGCAGTGAAGATTGGGAGATGACTTTTAGGCTGTGTTGTGTTTATAGAAGTAGTTGTAGAAGACAGTCGCTTCTGCATCCTCCCCACAGCACTTCTTTGTGATTAGCAGCACTTCTTACGTGACTAGTATTCTGCTGTTTGACTTATTGTTATTACTTCTCACTAAAGATAGAGAGATGGCAATTTTAGGCCAAGTTATATTTAAAAGAGAGTATAATTAAAGTGAAACATAGTAATTCTCTCACCCTCCATTCACGCCACCTCACCTCTCTGGTCATCTAATCGCTTCCCTATATGCCCTCCTTCTGGTCCCTGCTGCTTCCATTACAACTCTCATCTCCTCCTGCATTCCATTCTCCTCTCCTTCTCTACACACAGGTACACACTCACCCCTTCGCCTCACTACACACACCTTCCTCTCCTTCACTACACACACACACACACACACACACCTTCCCCTCCCCTTCACTCCACACACACACACCTTCCCCTCTCCTTCACTACACACACACACACCTTCCCCTCCCTCCCTTCACTACACACACACACACCTACACACGCACTCCTTCCCCTCACTACACACACACACACACACACACACACACACACACACACACCTACAAACTCCAACCCCTTCCCCTCTCCCTTCACTACACATACCAACACACGCACCCTTTCCCCTCTTGTTCACTACACACATCCCTTCCCCTCTCCTTCCCTACAAACACCTACACACGCAATTCCCCTTTCCCTCTCTTTAACAACACACCTACACACTCACCCCTTCCCCTCACTACACACACCTACACACTGCACCCCTCCCCCTCCCTACACACACCTACACTCGCACCCCTTCCCCTCTTCACACACAGCTACACATGCACCCCTTCCCCTCTTCTTCACTACCCACACCTCCCTTGACCTCTCCTTCCCTACACACACCTACACACGCATCCCTCCCGTCTCCTTCACTACACACACGCCTACACACGCACCTTACCCTGTCTCACACCCCAGGTCCTTCTTACCACTGTCTCTCTCCCCCCACACTCTTGTAAATGCAATGTGTCCCAGCATGTTGGAATTATCGGGACTTGAATGTGACTTTATAGTAGCTAGCTTTATTGAATTTGGCTGTATAGAATTTAGCTTTTATGGATTTGGCTGTATAGAATTTGGCTGTATAGAATTTTGCTTTTATGGATTTGGCTGTGTAGGAATTGTTGGCTGTGTAGAGATTTGGCTGTATAGAATTTGGCTGTATAGAGAATTTGGCTGTGTAGAATTTGGCTGTATAGAATTTGGCTGTGTAGAATTTAACTTTTGTAGAATTGGACTTCCTTTTGGTCAGGTCTTTGTTTCTTTTTTCTTCTTCTGTCTTTGTGTCTTTCTTCTTCTCTCTCTGTCTCTATTTCTTTAACAATGTCTGCCGGCTCTCAGTAAGGGATTATTTCTCTCTCCATATAAATCATACCGTTATATAGATAGATACAAAAATCAATAGATGCAAATATAGATAGATGCAAATATAAATAGTGGCAAAAAATACATAGATGCAAATATAGATAGATGCAAAATAGATAAAGATTTATAAACGGGCTCTATCACACGCGCCAAATCTTCACCATCTCTCAAAATACGACAAAGGAAAATACTGGCAAGAATATTCCTTTGCTGCGGATCCCCTCATGGTAAATATCGGTTAAGATCCTTCATGAATACTTCCCTCGCCTCCCCCCCTCTCTCTCTCTCTCTCTCTCTCTCTCTCTCTCAGGAAATTGGGATACGACCTTGGTACAAAATTAATCCGTCTGTGAGCATCAGTCGTGACACCGGCGAGAGAGAGAGAGAGAGAAGAGAGAAGAGAGAGAGAGAGAGAGAACTGAGTGTGTGTGTGTGTGTGTGTGTGTGTGTGTGTGTGTGTGTGTGTGGAAGGAATGATAAGAGCTGCGAACGCCTATGACACGACTTTTAACTGTGTGTGTGTGTGTGTGTGTGTGTGTGTGTGTGGAAAAAATGATAACAGCTGCGAACGCCTATGACACGACTTGTAACTGTGTGTGTGTGTGTGTGTATGTGTGTGTGTGTGTGTGTGTGTGTGTGTGTGTGTGAGAAGAGAGAGAGAGAGAGAGAGAGAGAGAGATAGGATGGTAGTAAACAGAAGATAGCCTTTCCCCGCACTGCATTGCTTCTGCCCTGACCTGAGCTGCCAGGGGTCAGGGACTTACGGTAGCTCCGAATAACACCTCCCTCGTTGAGCTGATGGGGCTGCGGTGTGTTCCGGGTTCGTCTTCTCATCGGTTCAGGAAGCTCCGTAGCACTTCTTCCTTGGCGATTTATTTTGGAGACGACAAGCTAATACTAATTCTGTATGTTATTTATGGTGAGTATGGTAATATTGGAAGGATTTATGTAACACAGGAGAGGAAAAAAAGTAAAGGTGTAAAAAGGAAAATAAATCGCTTAGGAAAAGGGGTTAGGGAGCTTCCTTTCCAGACGAGAATACGGATCCTGGTGGCATAAATAGATCAGATAAAAGGGTTTGGGATCTTCGTCATGGCAGAGCAACTGGGGTGGATTACACTTACACTCTGGTTAGTGAGGTCATACACGGTACAGTCAAGTGTTGCCGTGAAGCGCCCAGAAACACCTCCCTGCTGGCGTTCGTGGGGGCCAGGTGGGGGTCCGGTGCATCCTCGTGGTGGTGGTGGGTGTGGTGAGTGTGGTCGTAGTGGGACTCTGACACACTCACGAAACTACAACATAGCCTAGTTCACTGTATAATCACATTGGGTTCTAAAGCAAATATATAAAAACAAGTAGGAATAGTTCTATGTAAACACAGTAAAACAAAGCTGTGCATAACACTTAGCGTACAGAGTTGTGTATTACTGTATCTTTAAAGCCATATTGGACACGTTGAGAAACTGGAGAATGAAAGACTAAGACGATGCATGTAAGTGAAATGGAGGGAGGGAGGAGGGAGGGGGAGACAAGAGGATGAGGTGGAAGGCTGGAGTTAGGTAAATGAAAAGGGGGGTGTGAGCTGGGAGCAGGGCAATGAAATGTGGCGGGGGACAGGGCGACATGGAGGCGATTTGTTTGTGGCCACTCCCTTACGGGATTAAGGCGTCTGGCAAATAGATAGACAGTTAGACAGGGATGTGAAGAACCGCTCACCCTCCATCTTCTTATGTAACAACTTCCTATAGACTTATCAATCCATCAGAAATGCATCTACATAAACAAACACATACTAAATAGTTTTCCTCGCTGTCTTTACATACTATAATTTCCTCGTAGTAATTATCGTTGTTTATAGAGGGAGGGGAAAGTGCTATGACTCACTAGGATCCTTTGAGCAGTCCTTCATTTATGCAACAGGTCAACTCTGGAACTGTCTACCTCTGTCTGTATTTCCTACTTCCTATGATTTCCAGTCTTTCTAAAGCAGTGTGTCCAGGCATCTCGAAATAAACGGACTTTGAATTTGGCTCTCCTTTGTATTGTTTTTTTTCTTCTTGGAAGGAACGGTTTGCGGGCTCCTGGCCTTTGGTTCCTTCTTCCTTGCATTAAAAAAAAAAAATGAGAAGAACATGTGGAGTTACATGGAGGGACAGACTGACAAATGAGGGAGTGAAGGAGCGTTGTGGTGTGGATGTGGATGTGATAGGAAGCGTTAGCAGAAACACACTGAGGTGGTTTGGTCATGTGGAGAGTGATGGAGAGTGGAGAGACTGACGAGGAGAGTGTATGTGAGTGAGGTGGATGTGTGGAGTTACAGTGGAGAGACAGACTGAGAAATGAGGGAGTGAAGGGAGCGTTGTGGTGTGGATGTGGATGTGATAGGGAAGCGTTAGGAGAAACACACTGAGGTGGTTTGGTCATGTGTGGAGAGTGATGGAGAGTGAGAGACTGACGAGGAGAGTTTATATGAGTGTGAGGTGGAGTGAGGGAGAGGGAGGGGAACGCCAAGGATGAGATGGAGGGATGAAGTGAAAGAAGTATATGAGAGAGGTGGGTGTGAACTGGGAGCAGGGCAGTGAAAATGGCTGGGGACAGGGCGATATGGAAGCGATTTGTTTGTGGCCACCTCCTTTGCGGGATTGAGGCGTGTGGCAATAGGTGGATAGATAGATAGTTATTTATATCTGCCATAGTTAAGTCGTTGACAGTGTATGGTTTGTGCATAATACACTAATTTAAAACAAGGAAGAATACGTCCGTGGATCAGTGTCATACAAGTACCCAGCTGCCACTATCGCTCTAGCTATCTATCGCCAGACACCATTATCCCGTATCTATCTATCTATCGCCAGACACCATTATCCCGTATCTATCTATCTATCGCCAGACACCATTATCCCGTATCTATCTATCTATCGCCAGACACCATTATCCCGTATCTATCTATCTATCTATCGCCAGACACCATTATCCCGTATCTATCTATCTATCTATCTATCTGTCTATCGTCAGAAGCCACAGTCTCATATCAATCTATCTATCCATCCATCTATCTATCTATCCATCTATTCATCTATCGCCAGACGCAATAATTCCGTATCTATCTATCTATCTATCTATCGCCAGACGCCATAATCCCGTATCTCTCTATCTATCGCCAGACACCATAATCCAGTACCTATCGCCAGACGTCATAATCCCGTATCTATCTATCTATGTATCTATCGTCAGACGCCATAATCCCGTAAGGGGTGGGGGTTTGTCTTTGAGTTAGTTGTTTTACGGGAAGGGGCACTAACCCTCCACCAACCCACTTGTTGACACGAAGGGAACACGTATGGGTTGGTTATATGGTTACCACCCAGCGTTGTAAATGGTTTCCTGGCTTACCGGAAACTATTAGGCTTGTCACTCAATGTAAAGCCACCTGAAAAGGAAAGAAGAGTAATAAAAAGTGACAGAAAAGATGGGAGAAATAGGAAGAGAGGAGGACAGACACAAAAAAGAGAATGATAAAGGTGAAGGAAGAAGAAGGCAGCACTACATCAAGTGAGTGGATGATGGCGAGAAATAGGAAACGAGGAGGGCAGACATGGGAAAAGAGTGATAAAGGTGAAGGAAGAAGTAGGCAGCGCTACATCAAGTGAGTGGATGGTGGTAAGAAATAGGAACAAGGAGGGCAGATATGGGAATAGACTGGTAAAGGTGAAGGAAGAAGTAGGCAGCACTACATCAAGTGAGTGGATGATGGTCGCCACCTTGGAATCACATCTATTAATCCTTGAAGTAGTCGGCCACCTCCGATATTTTGCTCAGTTGCCGCTGTGTTGGTCTCGTCATTACCGTATGTGTTGTGTCTTTGGCCTTCTCATGTTTACACTGAGTTCGGCAGGTTCCTCGTGCTCCATCTCCTGTTTGGCTTTGTTGAGTGACATGTCTTGGTGCTGTGGAGGAGCCAAATAATGCCACTCCTCATGACATCACCAAATAATGCCACTCCTCATGACATCACCAAATAATGCCGCTCCTCATGACATCACCAAATAATGCCACTCCTCATGACATCCCAAAATAATGCCACTCCTCATGACATCACCAAATAATGCCACTCCTCATGACATCACCAAATAATGCCACTCCTCATGACATCACCAAATAATGCCACTCCTCATGACATCACTAAATAATGCCACTCCTCATGACATCACCAAGTAATGCCACTCCTCATGACAAACCTTGCCCCGGTGTTCTTTTGGTCCCTTGCACTGGTACCCTAAGTGCACCAGTGAAGGGTGTTGCCAGGACTGACGTGTGCACGGGTACTTAGCGTCACCCGCGTTGGATGGCTGCCACAGACACTGCCCCTCACTGACACTATGTTTATTATCATATTCTCTCAGTGGCAACACTTCCAAAATGGCTGGAGTGTAGTAACATGAGCACTGACCCCCTGCTCTGTGGTGGTAGGTGAACCTCTAGGTCACCCCAGTCCTCTATGTTCAACCCAGCCACCTCCAGCCCCGTGTGTGCATTGCCTTACATGGCCGTGCACAGTAAACACCCTGGAATGTACTGGTATTGTGATGAGGAGGGGTGGACTGAGATGGTTTGGGTATTTGGGGAGGATGGGGAATGACAGATGGGTGCAGAAAGTGAGAAGTGTGTTGGAATGATCTCCTGACTGAATGGCTGCATCAGACTGGCAGTGTTTGGTGGGAACAAAATCACTTTTATTGCTGTGTGACATCTACAGTATAAGTGCCATGTCCAGGCCAGCTGTATGGTGCTATCATCGTTTCATTTTTCGTTTCTTTTCATTTATAAAGGCTCCAACCTGCTTGCATGCATCGGCCTTGGCCAGCTAATGGCGGCTCTCCATGCTGCTCGATCTCTGGTGGCTTACCTATTCAGTCCCTTATTCATGAGGTCACATCCAGTGATTTCGCACCTAGTTTTTTAAGGTCTGCCTCTCGCAGCCCTAACCCTAATGTTCACACTTCTCACTTTCTGCTGCCTTATTACTTGGCAAATTATTGACAAGGCCAGAGGTCAGCAACCCTTAAGGCTAGAAGAGCCATTTATTTTAAAGTTCCATAAAAATGTAGTACCCTCAGAGCCGCAGTACAAAAATTTGTTTCATAAACCGAAATCTATAGTACTTCTAAATCTAAACATTACGGTGATATTGTTCGATCTACTTATATTCACAAAGCTATCTCTCTCTCTCTCTACATAAGTTCAGCTTAGGAAAGACGTTTGGTTTGCATTTCTAGAAATCATACCGATTGATGACTATAGATTTTTTAAAAGTTGAATTTAAAAAAAATCTAATGTTGCCTTGCATGTGTTATTTGATGTCTTCGTTCGGAAAGAATAAATGATTATTTATGAAGCTCCTGGAGCCGCAAAAGTGTCCTAAAAGAGCCGCGTGCGACTCCTGGGTCGCAGGTTGCTGACCACTGAACAAGGCAAATGCTGAACACTTGCAGTCATACATAACGTGTTCAGGAATGACAAAAGCAATTATCGCCGCAAATCGTGTGTAGGTGAACAGTGAATGAGTTTGGCATAGTACTGTATGATGGCCAGCATCACTTCACGATTAGAAATTATAAACGGATGTAATCAATTCGTGCTTAGCCTCTCACTCTCCATCCCCCCAACTTACACCTCCCTCTCTCATACGCCTCTCTACTCCATCCCTCCATCTCATCCTCGATCTCCCCCTCCTCTCCCCTCCTTCACTTCACTCACATACACTCTTTTATTGTGCAGGGATAGACTATCGAATGTATTAGGTACATGGTTAGTCACTTTATTATTTGTCGTGTGTAGATAAACTTATGTCTTTATGTCGCTTAATAAGTTACATTTTAGCATTTACTGAAGATTTATTTGGGTATTTTAATCATTTAACGTCAATACACTCCAATCAGTATATGTTTTATTTCATGATTCATAGTACACCTGCTATACTCATAATACACGAGTAGACCATAACATTTGTTCAAAAATTACGTATTCTTTCATTGTGTATTTTACGACGACGCTGAGGCAAAATAAGGAAGTAAAGGAGCGTTGTGGTGTTGATGTGGATGTGGAGTTACGTGAAGAGACAGACAGAAAAAGGAGTAGCATAGAGTTGTTGATGTGGATATTGAGTTAGTGGAGACAGACAGACAAATGAAGAAGTAAAGGAGCGTTGTTTTGTTGATGTGGATGTAGGGTTGCGTGGAGAGACAGACAGACAAATGAGAAAGTGAAAAAGCGTTGTGTTGATGTGGATGTGGAGTTACGTGGAGAGGCAGACAGCCAAATGAAGAAGTAAAGAGGCGTTATGGTGTTGATGTGGATTGGGAGTTAACAGAGATAGAGAGACAATGAGGAAGTGGAAGGTTGTAGTGGTGTTGATGTGGATTTGGAGCTGCATGGAGAGACAGACAGACAAACGAGGAAGTAAAGGAGAGTTATGGTGTTAATGTGGATGTGGAGTTACGTGGAGAGACAGACGAACATATGAGGAAGTGAAGGAGCGTTGTGGTATTGATGTGGATGTGATTGAAAGTGTTGGGAGAAGTACCCTGAGATCATTTGGCCATGTGGAGGTAATGGAGATTGAGAGACTGACTAGGAGAGTGTATGTGAGTGAAGGGCAGCGTGAGAAAGGGAGAGGGAGGCCGAGGAAGAGGTGGAGGGATGTGGTGGTGAGAAGAAAGAGGAAAGTGTGAGCAGGAGGGAAGACAGACAGATGCTGAAGGACAAAGATGACATGGAAGCTGTTTTTGGCAAAGCACTTCTTCGTGACTAGCATCATATGAGAGTTTATTTCACGTAACTAAGTGGCAGAATAAGACAATGCTTCGGCTCCTCTTACATAGCTCTTCTACGTGACTAGCATCGTATTCCAGCTTTAATCTATTGTTAAATCTCAGCACTGATGATGGAGAATGGGCAATAAATACGATAATCATTTCGTTTCATTTTTTCTTTTCGTTTCGTTTCGTTTATAAAAGCTCCAACATGCATGCGTCGGCCTTAGTCACCTAATGGCGGTTCTCCATGCTTCTCAATCTCTGGCAGCCTCCCTGTTCAATCCCTTATGATCTCGTCTCAAGTCTTTTTCGGTCTGTCTATCGCAACCCAACCCCCAGCATTAACACTTTTCACTTTCTGCACCCAATAGTCATCCCCCGTCCTCTCCACATGCCCAAACCATCTCAGTCTACCCCTCCTCATCACAGCACCAATACACCCCAGTCACATCCTACCTCCCAAACCATCTCAATCTACCCCTCCTCATCACAATGCCAGTACATTCCAGTCATATCCTACCTCTCGACTCTTCCATCGTAAAACCCAGCCCCCCAAGGCCTTGCACTCAGGGGCGCACTCACACATCCACCTAACTATTGTCATTTCTGTACATTTGAGTCTGCGAATATCCTCTCTCCTTTACTGCCCAGGTCTCACTATCATACAGCATTACACTATGAATATCCTCTTCCTTTACTGCCCAGGTCTCACTACCATACAGCATTACACTATGAATATCCTCTTCCTTTACTGCCCAGGTCTCACTACCATACAGCATTACACTCCTAACACATG
>NW_027642232.1:20000-27500 GCF_032717465.1 Coenobita brevimanus
GACGTATTTTGCGGCCATATTCTTAAAAATAATTCCTTCCCTAAACTTTTCCTTCCCTTCGAAGGATTTTTCTTTCCCTTCAGTATGCGTAAAGATTTCCTTGGAAGGGAAGGAAAAATGTTCAGGTTGGTAGCCCTGTTAAACTAAAATGACCCATCCTGCTGATATTTGGTATGGTGGAGCGTTAAATTTATAAACTAATACATCAAAACACGCATATCTCGTGCTGGATAATGAAAGCACAACACATTTGAGACGTGGGAGGTGGCCACCACATCTACAGTATACTGTTGGTTTGTATTCAGCCATAAATGCCATTCTGGCCAACACCGCAGCGTGTTCACTCCTCAAGACAATATTTTGATAATAAATTATATTCGAGGAATATTATTACGCTTAATGTTGTTATTAGTAAGTGTAAGAATCACTTGTTAACGTCCGTCTCGTGTACTCGCATGGCGGCGCTCACTTGTTTTTTTCCAGCTGGAAGACATGAGCCGAACCACACGTGTGACCTTGACGGCAGATTTTCCTTTTTCAGGCAAATTAACAACCAAAATGTTTCTTGAAATGAATCCTCGTTTGACCCTGGCCATAATGTATAAGATTTGTCAGTGTCAGATCATAAAAGACTGGATGAATATCGGAGGTAGTACGTCGTCTGCTCTGTTTATGTCTGGCTTATTGTCTTAGCCGACATGGGTAACACTTTTAAAGAGACACAAATAGCGCTTAAACATTAGTACAGTGTTGTAAACTGCATCAATAAAATTATACAGTAACTTCTGTCAATATTTTAGATATATATAAGACAATGAACCACAACAGAAAGCACAAGATTTATGAAGGAATTTTTTGAAGAGAAGGGTCAAGGAATTCCTTCAAGTTCCAATAATTTCTGCTGCCCAGAGGAAAATCTTTCCCTTCGAGCGGCTCAGGAAGGGAAGGATTTTTTTAAGAATACCAATTCAGCTAAAGATTTCCTTCCCATGCCTCGACAAGGGAAGGAAATGTTTAAGAATACGGCCGATATTCTCTCGTCTGGCGCGTCCCCAGCCCGTCTCCTTGACTCTCGTCCCCAGCCACTCCCTCCACCCCCCCTCCTCTCCCTTAGTCATTTTCTCTTCTTACTTCCTGCTTCCTTCCTTCCTTCCTTCCTTCCTTCCTTCCTTCCTTCCGTCCTTCCCTTCATCCATCCTGTCTGTCTGTCTGTTGTCTATTAGGTATCTCCATATATACATACTAATGGCCTACCTACCGTCCTGCCTACATATCTACTAACTTACTTACCTACCTACCTTCCTATCTACTTACCTACCAGCCTACCTACCTATTTATCTACTTACCTTCCTACCTACTTACCTACCTACTGACCTATCTACCTACTTTACTCTTGCCTACCTACCGACCTGCCTACCTACCTACCAACCTACTTACCTACCAACCAACCTACTTACCTACCTACCGACCTACCTACCTACCTACCAACCTACTTACCTACCTACCAACCTACTTACCTACCCACCTATTTCTCTGTCTGCCTACCTACCAATCTACCTACCTACCTACCTACCTATCTATATACCTACCTACCTTGCCTACCTCCTTGTCTACCTACTTACCTACCTACTTACCTTTATTCTTGCCTACCGACATGCCCAAGTTCCTCAGTTATCTGTAATTGCCCAGCCTCAGTACTGATGCATGCACACCACACACACACACACACACACACACACACACACACACACAGACAACGGCCTTCCCCTCTCTCTGTCTGTCTGTCTCTCTCTCTCTGTCTCTCTCTCTCTCTCTGTCTCTCTCTCTCTCTCTCTTTCTCTCTCCCTGGACGGATGACAATTCAAAAACGTACACACACACACACACACACACACACAGTAAACGGCCTTCCTCTCTCTCTCTCTCTCTCTCTCAAGTGCCAAATTGTATGAAAATGTAGAGCTATAAGATAACGTGTATACACCTACATACGTACATACATACATACACACGCACACACTACATACACACACGCACACACTACATACACACACGCACACACTTCATACACATGCACACACTACATACACACACGCAAATACTTCATATACACACACACACACACACACACACACACACACACACACACATCTACATACATATATCACAAATGTGTACACACTACATACATATATACATACATACACGCACACACATCACGAAGCATACACGTACAGTACATACACAAGCATAGACACCAACACATATACGTCAAACACACGCACATACACACCTACACATGTACGTCACATACATACACGCACACACGTCATACTGATAAGACTGTTTATACTTACACACCTACACATGTACGTGAAATATACTCACATGGCTACACATACGCACACGTCACACTGATAAAATTGCACACACACACACACACACACACACACACACACACACACACACACACACACACACACACACACGCACACAAGTATTCTAAGGTAGGACTTGATGGTGGGGAAAGGAGTATGTGTGTGTGTGTGTGTGTGTGTGTGTGTGTGTGTGTGTGTGTGTGTAACACACTCTAACCTAGCCACACTCTAACCAAGGCAAGACTATGAATATTGTCCACCATACTCTCTAACTTGGCCTAAAACTCCCCTATTTCCGTCCTGAATGCTGAGTTGTAGCAATAGATGAACACTGGAAGATGATGCTGGTCACGAAGATGTGCTGAGACAAGGTTGTAGAGCCATAGCATTGTACTTTCTGCCACTGAACTACGTGAAATCAGCTGCAAAAGAACGAAAATCTGGGCCAAGTGAAAGTGAAAGAATATATCTCCCGCAGTTTATATATAACGTTATTGTACGAACATTTATATCAACAGTTACCTTTTTTTCCTTCATAATATGTAAGAACGACGTCGAACCAAGTTTTTGAAAAGATCCAGGAATGTAAGAGTTCTCTGTGGTAAGAAATTAAGGAGAAAAGTGTCGTGGGTGTTGGCGGAGCATTGCGGTGAGATGTGCAGGCACACGCATGACTACACACACACACACACACACACACACACACACGCACACATTACTCTCTAATGGAACTTGCTGGTGGGAAAATGTGTGTATGTAACTGGTGGTGTGAGAGGTTGCCATGGTAACACACAGGCACCTCCCACTAGTCAACCAAATACTTCCTTAGCGATATATTTTTGGACAAGGCTGATTAACATCCTTTTGTACGTTTTGTATGCAGATTATGGTAAAGCTTGAAGTATTTATACAGCACAGTAGGAGAGCAAGGTGTAATAAGCAAAATAAATAGCTAAGGAAGAGGTGCTAGGGAGTTGTAGAATGAGTTTATAGCTGTAATTTTTACCAGAGCGTTCCATTAATACATCCATTATATTCCGGATCAAAGACTTTTATCACTGGAATGAATCTTTGTCTCAAAATACGTTATATGGGACACTATTCACCAGCCTCATGTTATCAATGGTGAAGGATGCTCATGCACAATATAATTATTTAAGACTAACTTAGTGTCACGTGGAAGGCTTATATATTCCCGATTCATAATCTAAACATAGTCTACCCCGTAACCGTTCTCTTATATCCCGTTCTCCCTTATCTCGCTTGTGCACTAGATGGCGTGAAGGTAATGGCCTCGCAGTTTTAACGTTGAGTCGTTACTCCGTATCTTTTCTCCTCCGTGGAGTCGAGTACTTCATACTGATATTCATGCTTTCGTGAAGCTGTGGTGCTTCATTCAGAGTCGAGGTGAAATAAACCTGCATGAAATTAGTTAGTTAACCAGGAGCAATGGGACGTGAATAACCTTGCACGGCGCTAGACCAGAGTCCATACGTGAGGGAGTAAGTTGGAGAAATTAGTGACTGATGTTAGAGGACATCGACAGTGGATCCAGCCGTTGAACTAAAGCTTGATGTATCTAGTGGGAAGGTGGTAGTCGGATATTAACCATTTATGGAGGTATGTTCTATATTTACTACTTGTACAGCTTTATTTTGGACTTAAATTTGATAGTGATAGTTTTAAGAATAGGTGATAGGAGTGATTTGAGTGACACTGGTGGTTGAATATTTGTAAATCTGCATTTAATTCATGTGTACAGCTGAAATGTTTATGTATATATTAATCATTGTTATGACAGCCACATATAGAGGGAGGTGGTTTTTGTTTTGGGGGTTGTTCGTAGGAAAGTGCTGGGCTGTAGCAATAACGACGAGTGGGGTAGGTCATCCAGGGAGTGGGTACGGTTTGGTGGGAATTGGCTAGTAGTGATGAGAGGCGCGGTGCAGCATAGCCCCTTCCCTTGTCCCCTGTATTTTTCCATATCGTGGAGCAGTGGCTTTAAACTGCAAGATTAAGGACTGACAACGGGGTTAGTTAGATTTATAGCTACTTTTACATCAAGGTATTGACGAAAATAAAGAAATCGTGAGGGAAATTGGTGTGGTTATATTGAAAAGTGACCTGTGTTCGTCACTTGCTTCACTTTTTCATTTTATTAGTTATGTATTTACCGTCACGTTTTTCGTGGCTAGCCTTTGATAGCTTGTTCAGTTCATGTTGTACTGTTGTTGGTCTGTTTTGACAGTGAACCTTAGTGTGTGTGTGTGTGTGTGTGTGTGTGTGTGTGTGTGTGTGTGTGTGTGTGTTTTAAGTAATGATCAATTTCTGTTCTACCAGCATTTTTCCACCATATTCTCTCCTACACCCTGACCCTCTGACCCCCATATCCACATTATGTCCACCATATTGGGTCGGTGGCTGGCACAATGTTGACTCTTCACTACACTTAATTACTGCCTCCATTGTTTTGGTACCTGCAGTATTAGTCTGCAATTTTTTCCAATCCGTCAGCTCTGATTGAATAGGGTTTTGGTCAATTAAATCGTCTGTGGTTTGTTCGTGTCGTTCTGGGAGGGTTACATAAAACTGTCATTAACTCCTTGAGGAAAAATCATGAACATTTATTGGTTTATTAAACCAGCAATGTCTAGCTGACCAGACTCCAATTGGAGCCAAGCAACCGCCCCTGCAGGGTGGTTCGTCTTGACTAAGTCATGACATTAAATTTCTAAAAATTAGCGTATTATTTGTGCAGAACTAAGCTAATTCTTTCTTACGTCGTCCAACAAGTGGTTTCTTCATTCAGTGTATGTTTCGTTCAATGTTTACAAGATTTAATTGCTTATCATTGCTTCGTCTGGGATCGAATAGAAAGTTTTCCTCAGTTTTCATTCATATTCCACTTATCTCGTAATTAAGAGGAATGAGTATGGCTGAGAGGAATGAGTGGCTGAATGTCTGAAACACATTACACATTACATTTTACCAAAGTGTATTAATAATGCTTTAAACTCCACATGTGCCGTGGCTGCTCAGTCGAGTTCAGAAGACTGGTGAGTGGACGATGATGTCACTGCAAAACCAACGTGACCTGGATGGGTGAGAGGTCTCGGTAAAAGCAGTAGCCGGCACACAGCACTCACGGACACACATCCCCGCCTCATTTCACTCTCTCTCGCCCCTCTCATACCGTCTACTTCAAGAATTCCAGACTATCGATGTTAAGTACCATCTCAGCAAGTGGCCTACCGCAGCCGCAGACAGCAGCAGTTTGTGGGAGCAGAGAAGGCTGAGCAAGGCGCCTATAGTGCAGTGAAATTTGACTAACGTGTGGCCATAAAAATCCTTGTGAACCCATTAAGTTGTATGGATATGGAAAAAATGTGGAGAATATAGAAAGTGTGGTGGGATATAAAGTGGAAGATATAAGAAATTGCTAAGGACATAGGAAATAAAGGATAAGTGAACAAAGTTAGTAGAAGAAAGTAGTAAGGTATGGCCAGGAAATATTTTGGAAGAAATTGAGAATAACTATGGATTTAGCAATGAAAATAGCTATGTGGAGTAGACTACAAGTTGTCATACACCGTACACTTTACACAGTCATTCTCAGTTAATGTAGTTTTACGTGTGTATTGGGTGTGAATGTATTTACTTTGTAAATCAACACTGTTCTTTCACTTTCCTTAACCTATGCAGACTTACACAACTGTTGTCACTTAGAAAATGGGGGCCTGATTTGAGGAATATTGCATGTGTGGCGGGTAGAGTAATTCTTGAGACATGACTTTCCCATGCTTTGAAGTGATATTCTCCTGCAGCAGACGACGCCCCGCCATAACAAGGCAGTGGGAAGAGTATCGGTTTATTACCTGGATAAATGTCACATTTAGAACTGGACTTTTTTAACAGGGGCACCATAGTCTGCTGCACATCGGCCTGTTATGTGGGTGTATGGTTACCACTCAGCGTTGCATATGGTTTTCTGGGTAACAGGGAACCATTGGGCTTGTTACGTGATGCACTCGCCTGAAGTGGGTAGAATAATAGACAGGAAGGAGGAAAGATACAGGAAGAGGAGGACTGAAACAAAGAAGTAGGCAGCACTACAGGAAAGTGGATGTTGTTGCCACCTCTACCTATCGGCACGTTAGAGTATAATAAAACTTTTGTCACCGTTAATAAGTATAATTTCATCTCTATAACCTTCTCCCGGAGAGGGTATATAAGCTGTCAGTTCAGTTTGGGGTCCTAAACTTTTGAAATGCATAAAAACTTAGGCGTTAATACTCCTAATTTTCAGAGGAAGGACGTTCTTTGAGACTAACCCATTACGGTGTTTCTATAAAGTGAAAAAATTGCCCTGTAGTAAGACGAGGCTTAGTCTAGGCAATGATGTTAACCCCTTCAAAAGCATGACATTTTCTAATTTACATGTCTCAAAATTATTTAACTTCATCTTTGGCTTTTTTTTTTTCTTTTCAATTTTCTGTTGTAAAAGGCTTGCCGGCTTCTGGCCATTAGTTCCTTCTTCTCTGCCTGAAAAAAATAGAGGGGGTTAATGAAGGCTATATCTACGACTATATATAAGAACTACAGTCCGAAGAGTCTCTAAAGTCTTTTAGGGACAGCGTGAATAATTCGTCATAAGATTGAAAGGGGTAAGCATTATTGTTTTAATATTACAGGCGCCCTGGGTTTGTTAGGACGCTGATATACAGAGGGAATTTCGTAGCCAAAATATCGAGGAACCGATAGAGAATGATTCCAACAGAGCTTGATGCTTAGAGGAAAACAGGTCACGAATACCGGCGTGGGTGAGATGGGCAGCTGTCAAAAATAGCGACGTGAAAGGGGAGAGGAAGGAGGGGGCCGGGCGGGGGGAAATGGAGAGCGATGGAAGCCGAGGGAGAGATGGAGGGAAAGGGAGAGAAATGGAGGGATGGGGAGATGGAGGAAAGGAGGTTGAAGGGTGGCATACGGATGTATGGGGGGGGGGTGTTATAGAAATGCGTGTGTTCATGGGCGCCAAGGGTGGCAGTACGGTACGGTACGGAAAAAATATAATTCCGATAGTTTAAAAATACCGCACCGTAGTTTCGTTGCATACATAAAGAAC
>NW_027642232.1:35000-55000 GCF_032717465.1 Coenobita brevimanus
TCACATGTCGAGCAAACAGTTCAACCTCCTCCTTTGCGGTATTGAGAGAGAGAGAGAGAGAGAGAGAGAGAGAGAGAGAGAGAGAGAGAGAGAGAGAGAGAGAGAGATGCAATTTGGATTTTTTGGTATAAGATGGATTGTTCTTTCGTCTCTCTCTCTCTCTCTCTCTCTCTCTCAGTCAGTCCATATATCTATCTATCTATCTATCTGTGTATAACTATTTGTCTATTAATCTACCTTTCTTCATTGTTTCTCACTTCTTCCTTCTTCGTTTATACTCTGGCTATTTCTTAATTTTTTTCCCTCCTCTCTTCCCTCCCCTCTCCCTCCTCCATACCTCCCTCTCCCTCCCTTAATCCCTCTTGTTGTCTTAATCTCTCTCCTCCTCCTCCTTGGCCTCTCTCTCTCCTTCACTTTCTCCTTCCTTCCTTTCTCTTCATTCTTTTCTTTTCTTTTCGTCTCCCTCTTTCATCCATCCTTTCTTCCTTCGGTAATTTGGTTTGCTGTTCTCATTCGTCTCCAGAATCTCTCTCTCTCTCTCTCTCTCTCTCTCTCTCTCTCTCTCTCTCTCTCTCTCTCATTATTCCATTCTCCATTTCTTTCTTTTTCTTCCTTTCACCTCCTCCCAAACCTCCCTTTCTCACCTACCCTTCTCTCTCACACCCTTCCATTTCACCATCCCTCCATTTTGCCTCCTTCCCTCCACTACCCCACCTTCCCTCCACTTCCTCCTCCTCTCCTTCCCTCCTCCCACCGTGCTAATCCCTCCCCCACCTCCCTAATCCCACCCCCACCCGGTCAGTACCCAGAAATGAAAGGAATGTTACACAGACTCTATTTTCCTTTTGTGTACCTGAGATGTAAAGAAAAATGGGTGACAGGCCTAAACCATCAGAGAGAGAGAGAGAGAGAGAGAGAGAGAGAGACAAGTACCGTGAACCATTTAGCATTCACATAAGAACATAAGAAGAGAGGATAACTGCAGTAGGCCGGTTGGCCCATGCTAGGCAGCTCCTAGAAGAGTAACTGAACTACTAGAATGAGATAAGGAGAGCAAAGAAGAAGGCTCTCCCCCGCCCTCCAAGCCCTCCAGCCGAAGCCGGCAGGAAAAAGTCAGAAAGAACACCACGCCGTATAGAAAAACTGGCGTGGACATTTTACAGGAAAGTGTGAAAGGAGAATAGAGACTATCATAGTGTAACCTGAAAAGAAATTTTTTTTGAATTAGTATTGGTTATAAGATTTTCTTTTTTCTCTATCCACCCCTTATTTGTCATATGCTTATCTAGCCTATGCTTGAAACTCTCAATGGAAGAGGCAGCAACTACTTTACTAGGTAGCTTATTCCATTCGTCTACTACTCTATTACCAAACCAATTTCTACCGATTTCCTTACTGAAACGGAATTTTTCTAGTTTGAAACCATTATTTCTAGTTCTATCCTGTATGCTCACTTTAAGTACCTTGCTAATATCTCCCTTATTTATACCCTTCATCCACTTAAACACCTCAATTAAGTCTCCCCTTACTCTACGCCTCTCTAGCGAATGCAGACTTAGTCTTTTTCAGTCTGTCTTCATATGACAGGTTCCGGACGTCATGTATCATTTTTGTCATTCTTCTCTGTACATTTTCTAACGAATTAATATCCATTCTATAGTAAGGACACCAGAATTGTACTGCGTAGTCTAAATGTGGCCTTACTAATGCTAGATAAAGTTTCATTATTACTTTAGATGATCTATGTGGCCTTACTAATGTTAGATAAAGTTTCATTATTACTTTAGATGATCTATGTGGCCTTACTAATGCTAGATAAAGTTTCATTATTACTTTAGATGATCTATGTGGCCTTACTAATGCTAGATAAAGTTTCATTATTACTTTAGATGATCTATTTCATTATTACTTTAGACCCGACCACCACCACCCCCACTGTCCTAATCCCGGAGTTTAAACGTAGATAAGACCTCATTTGACCTTTGTTACGCCTCCCCTGACCTTTGTTCCGCCTGAGACGCTGAAGGGGACGCTGTAGGAGGGCAAGATTTATAGGGGGGGTGAAGCGAAAATGACCCTAGGGAAGACAAATTACTTGGAGGTGAAAAGACTGAAGGTGTTGAGATTGTAAAGTTTTGAGAGAGAGAGAGAGAGAGAGAGAGAGAGAGAGAGAGAGAGAGAGAGAGAGAGAGAGAACATGACCAATTCAGAGAAACAGATAAAAGACAATACTGGGGGAACAGAGAGAGAGAGAGAGAGAGAGAGAGAGAGAGAGAGAGAGAGAGAGAGAGAAGGTCATTGGTGTGGACGTGAAAACAAACAATGAGTGTGAAGTGGTGGACCTTATCTGGGGCCTCATCTGTGTGTGTGTGTGTGTGTGTGTGTGTGTGTGTGTGTGTGTGTGTGTGTGTGAGAGAGAGAGAGAGAGAGAGAGAGAGAGAGAGAGAGAGAGACAGACAGACAGACAGACAGACAGACAGACAGACAGACAGACAGAGAATTAAGCAGTAAAATCTAAACAAATACTTTAATAATAATAATAATAATAATAATAATAATAACAATAATAATAATAATGCGTTTAAGTCTTTCAGCTAGATTTGTAAACGTATGTAGCGCTTTATGTATTTATGTAGCGGGTTTGTTTCTCCATAAATCCCATTACTGTAAATTAACGTTGATATTGTTGTAGTAATATTATTTTGGCAACTCACAAGGGAATATTATTTTTGTTTAGGATATTCGCACATATTTGTAGACGCACACGTATACACACAAAGGCGTACACACAGGCATATTGTAACAGTGTACATATGATGAATTACACATTCATTTTCTTCACACACACACACACACACACACACACACACACACACACACACACACACACACACACACACACAGGTAAAACAGGTGAGGTAGGCAAGGTACACGTGGGTTATCAGGTAAATCTCAGGGGCGGTCTTCCTCCCCTGGGGGTGTTTGGAAGGGGGTAGTTGAGAAGGAAGGAGAGATAGAGAGGGAGGGGGGGGAGAGAGGTGAAGTGGAGGGAGTGGAAGACAAAATGGGAGGTAGAGGTGGGGAGGAAGCTAGGGAAGAGAAGTGGGGAGAGATTGTGGGGGAGAGAGAGAAGGAGAAAATGTTATAGAACTACAGATAGATAGATATACAGATAGGTAGACATGGATAGGTAGATGGATAGATAGATAGGTTTAAAAATAGCTAGATAGATAAATAAATATAGATATTAATAGACAGCCTGGAGCACTATAATCACATGGGGTTCAGCCTCACACCTTACCTCACACCTGCCTCCACCCCACCCCACCCCACCCCACCCCCGGGAATACCTCTCATTAACACCTCGCCTCACCTCTTGTGGGACTACCTTTCTGACTGACACCTTTTGTTTTGAGAAAGCAGTAGTTTAACTTAGCTGATCCGCAATGATTTTCAGTCTTAAGTATTGTTATAAGGGATGACAGGCATATATATATATATATATATATATATATATATATATATATATATATATATATATATATATATATATATATATATATATATATATATATATATACCTGTATATATATTTATAGCATTGCAGGCCAGCTTTGCCACCAAAACACAGTACTTGAAATCAGCTGGATGTCCATAAGATACATCGCATACAGTATATTTATTCCCTGCCACAGTGGGGTTAGGGGAAGGCTGGCCAGCATCCTGAATGGCAATGTAATCAGCAAACCTCAACTGTGCCTCAGATCTAAGCCCTGACTGGCCCCATCCTGCCGCAGTGCCTTCACCCACTACATCACTAGGCGTCAGCTATACTCAGGTCATTTTATCTAGGCGTAGACTTGCCATCTTGAATGTTGAGCTGTAACAGATCATCATCATGGCGCTAATAATGAAGTTCTGTGGAAGGGATGTTGATTCTCTTCAGTTAACATAAAATCGCTTACTGTATGCTGAAGTATATATACATATATATTTATTTTCCGGTCACAGCGTTCATCTAGCACGTCATATACTGTTCAGTTCTGCCGAGTTGCTCTTAGCTGAACGTATCGATGTAACGTTAGCCAAAACAAAATACCGTCTTTGTAACTAATTCGCATCTTACAGTTTCGATATCTAATCTCATTGTTCGTACATCACGATACTTTAGGCAGACAAGAAAATAATCTACCGAAATAGAAAACGCTAGTTACATGGATAACTGATATATTTTTCGTTCCTGGACTAGGCACATTTTACCCCTCTCCTATTCTGTCCTACTTTAGCCTAAACCAACCCATCCTAACCCACTTTTCTCTGCCCTACACTACCCTACCCCAGCCTACCCTGCCCTAGCGTTCCCTACCCTATCCTACCGCTGAGGTCTCCTGTAGGGATACTCGTTCTTCGGTTTTTGCCAGGCTTGGGGAGGTGGAGGAGATTAAGGTGTTGGACATCCGTTCTGGGGGCGGAGAGACTTACAACATTCCTTTGTCTTGGTGTAAACTTTGGTCTACCCTTTCCCTGTCATGACACTTCTCCGGAGTCGATAATATTCCCCATGCAGTGCTGATGTACCTGGATGATGAAGTAGTGTCCTTCCTCCTGAGTCTTATAAATAGAATTTGGAGAGATTCGTCCACTCCTGCTTCTTGGCGGGGGCTGTTGTCCTACCGTTTCACAAGCCAGGTATTGCAGGTCACCATCTTGGTTTGCGTGGTAGGTTGCCTTTACTGATTATGGAATTTTTCCGTATTGGTGCCACCTTGTTTCCCTCATATCCTCAAGAGGAGGGAGTGCCTCAAACTAGTGTCCTTAGTGTCACCGTCTTTGCTAAAGTTCAGGAAGATTTTGTTGGCTCTGTTCCGGAGGGAGTGTCTGCCTCGCCGTATCCTCGCTATCCACATCCGTTTGGGTACAGGGTGAAGGCTGCCATGGGGGATGTGGATGTTCCAACCTTTCTTGTTTGTCCTGTGCGTGTACCAAGGATGGCTCCTGGCTCCTCTCAGGGGTGCAACCGTGTGTTTACTTTCCTGAGAGAGGGGCCTTTCTTTCCTCACAGGCGGCTCTTTGCTATTTTTTTAGAACATGCTTCCTCTCACAGTGTCTCGATTCTCGTATGTACTGATGGATTGAAATCCCGTGAGGGGACAGGCTTGGGTGTTATATTTCCCGATTTCATTCGTGGTAGGAGTCTTCCCCCCATCGTATTTACTTTTATCACTGAACTTACTGCTATTTTACTCGCAGTCAAATTGATATTTAGCTTCCCTCCTGTTTGTTATACAGTTTTTAGCGACTCTGCCGATCTCCATTTTGTGTTTTCCCGTCCAATCCTCTTTTGTTGTCTACAGTGTTTTAGAATGGCTGTGCTTGCTAGGGACTGCTTTGTGGTTTTGTACCATTGTGGGCAATGAGCATGCTGACGCTCTGTCAAAGGCCGCTGCCTCTCGCCCATCCTCACCTCTCCCCTGCCTCGCTCAGTGATATTCATCTAACCACTCACTGTTTGCTCCCAGTGGCAGAGTAGGTGGGATGCGGTGGGGGCCAACAAAATGTGTGATATTTGTGGGTAAACGGGCCCCTTCATTTGCCGAGGTCTGAATGCAGGTGGGAGACGGCTTTATGCTGGCTCCGAATGGGCCATTCCTGGTTCTCTCATTGATTTTTAATGGAGGACTCTCCCTCTACTTTCTGTGTGGAATGCTTCGTCCCCCTGACTCTTCGGCTTTTGCTGATGGTGTCCACTGTTGGGGAATTGCGCCATCGTTACCTCTCTGAGCACCGGGCAGGAGAGGGATTGTAGTCTTCTGTTGGTACTTGGAGAGGATGCTTGTTGTGGTGGAGGGGGAAACCTTTGCTTGGTGTAGGCAGCTGCACTACCGTGTAAAATTTAGTATACAGTGGTTTTAGTGTTCTTAGTGTTTTAATGTTTTTCTTGTTTTAATTATGAATTGTATTTTGTGTGTGTGTGTGTGTGTGTGTGTGTGTGTGTGTATGTGTATGTGTGTGTGTGTGTGTATGTGTGTGTGTGTGTGTGTGTGTGTGTGTATGTGTATGTGTGTGTGTGTGTATGTGTGTGTGTGTGTGTGTGTGTGTGTATGTGTATGTGTGTGTGTGTGTATGTGTGTGTGTGTGTGTGTGTATTTCATCTCTTTTCGAGTGCTTTTATTCTCGTTGTCATCCGGCGGCATATGACCCTGGTTGTTGTATCACCAGATTTTATTGTATATACTTATTCAGTTCAATTTACCCTACCCTACTCTTCTCAACCCTACACTAGCCTACCTCAGCCTACCCTACCCTACCCTGCCATTGCCGACCCAACTCTACCCTACTTTAACCTACCCTCCCCTGTACAGCCCTTTCACCACTACATTACTTTTCCTGTTTTCTTCTCTCTACCTTCGGATGATTTTCTTCACCTCTACAGTAGAGAGAAATTTCGAACTGGAAGGGTTAAATACTGCCATCATCAACCCCATCTCTATCAGGGGATCTCCTAAGCTGAATAAAATCATGCGGTCAGCTAGGACAATGTAAATAAGTTGTTCTCGGCTTGAAAGATTAAATGATTCTGTCCCGTCATCCTAAGAGGGTTTTCTGAAGCTGTAGGATATCGTCAGAAGCTAGCAAAGAGTAAAAGTGACATCCGCAGACCGAGAGCTCTGCGTCCAGAGCTCCACAGTTCAAGTCCCAGAGGTGGACAGATGTTTTGACGTGTAGACGTTACCAGGGCGTAGCTTGGTGGCCTACCCTTTAATATTCTGGACTAATGGTGGTCTAGCCTCGTGCCCCTGCGCTCCACCTCATAAAAAAAAAAAAAAAAAAAAAAAAAGGAAAGCCAAGGGTCATGAATGAACTAAAGGACTGAACTAAGCGGAGAAGAACAAAAATCGTAGAGAAGATCGCCCCAAATTTGATGAGACAGTGTAGTATAACTGAGTGAAATAGGCGTTGGATATGACGGAACTAAACGACAGTTATACCCACCACTCTTCTGTACCCTACACTACCCTGATTCAGCCTACCCTACCCTGATTCAGCCTACCCTACCCTACCCAGCCCTACACTACCCTACCCAGCCCTACCCTACCCAGCCCACCACCACCCAGCCGTATCCTACCCTGCCATAACCTATCCTACCCTACCCAGTCCACCACCACCCAGCCCTATCTTACCCTGCCATAACCTATCCTACCCTCCCAAACACAACTCGACCCATCCCTACCCCATACTGCCAAAACCAACCCAACTTTACCCCACCCTGTCAAGACCGACACAATCCTACCCCACCCTGCCAAAACCAACCCAGTCCTACTCCACCCTGCCAAACCCGACCAATCCTTCCTCACCCTGCCAAAAACCGACCCAATCTTACCCCACCCTGCCAAAACCGACCCCATCCTACTTCACCCGGCCAAAACCGACCCAATCCTACCCTACCCTGCCATAAACGACCCATCCCTACCCTACTCTGCCAAAACCAACCCAATTCTACCCCACCTTGCCAAATGCGACCCAATCCCTGCCCACCCTGACAAAACCAACCCACACCTACCCTACCCTGTCCAAACCGACCCATCCCTACCTCACCCTTCCAAAACCGACCCAATCCTACCCCACCCTGCCAAAACCGACCCAACCCTACCCCACCCTGCCAAAACCGATCCAACCCTACCCCACCCTTCCAAAACCGACCCAACCCAACCCCACCCTGCCAAAACCGATCCAACCCTACCCCACCCTTCCAAAACCGACCCAACCCTACCCCACCCTGCCAAAACCGACCCAACCCTACCCCACCCTGCCAAAACCGACCCAACCCTACCCCACCCTGCCAAAACCGATCCAACCCAACCCCACCCTGCCAAAACCGATCCAACCCTACCCCACCATGCCAAAACCGACCCAACCTTACCCTACCCTGCCCAAACCGACCCAACCCTACCCCACCCTGCCAAAACCGACCAAATCCTAACCCACGCTGCCAAAACCTATTCTATACTCTGTCATAACCGACGCAATCCAACCTCACCCTGCCAAAACCGATCCAACCCTACCCCACCATGCCAAAACCGACCCAACCTTACCCCACCCTGCCCCCAAAAACTCAATCCTACCACACCCGGCCAAAACCGACCCAACGCTACCCCACCCTGCCAAAACCGAACCATTCCTACCACACCCTGCCATAACCGACCCAACGCTACCCCACCCTGCCACAACCGTCCCATCCCTACCCTACCTTAACCAAACCAATCTTATCTAACTCATTGTCCACATTAACACTTTTTTCCATATTCATCTTTCTTCCTCCAGACGATTTTCTTCAACTCTGGAGAGAAATTTCGTACTGGAGGGGTTAGATACAGTCACCATCAACCCCTTCACTACGAGGGGATCTCCTAAGCTGAATAAAATCGTCCGGTTACCTAGAACAAAGTAACTAAGTCATTCTCTGTCTGAAGGGGTTATTGTGTCTGTCCCATCATCCCGAGAGGGTTTCTTTAAGCTCCAGGAAATCGTCTAAAGGTAGCAAAGTGTAAACATGACGTCAGCACTTGTTCTAGGCGCCACAGATCGAGTCCAGGAGGTGAACAAAGGTTTTTATATCATATAGACGTTTTATATTTTATATTTTGCAACTTTCAGAGGCATTTACTCAGCTTTAGGAGTCTTATTGATAGGCTCAATCAAACGTATCGAACCTCCTATGTTAGAAAAAATAGCTTACAGAAATGCGTCCTCGTACTGAAGAGGAGGAATGGACCGATCGAGTGACTAAGATGTTGAATTATGTATATGACTGGTTATGCTGTTATTTCTATTATTATTATTATTATTATTATTATTATTATTATTATTTCAGGCAAATGTCCCAGGCTTCTAGACTGGCTGACTGGCGAATATTATTAAGTCTCCCGTGTCTCCGTGCTCCTTCCACTCAAGAGCCTGCACTTCACGCATTCTACGCACAAGATGGCGCCACCGCTGCATTCCTGCGAAGACGAGAGGTCAAGAGGACGACACTTGCTTTTTGTTTGTTTGTTTACTGTAATTGCTTAAAGTTGTGATCCCTCCAACTTGAATGCTCAGTTGTAACTATAGATAACTAGAATACGATGCTAGTCACGAAGAAGGGCTATGAAAAGATACAGAGCTCGTAGTATTGGCTGGATGAATCACTCTTGCGTGATAATCAAAGACGGTAAATAAAACCCACACTTGTAGACGAAGAATATAATTACCAAACAGTTTCGGTGGACACTGCCACCATCTTCAGTGGTCAAGATAGTGAGAGGGAGTGACATACTGATTATACAAGGGTTCCTTTTTATGCCTGTGTGTGTGAAAGGGTGGGGTAAAGGTGAGGTGGGGTGGGGTAGATTGTAAGCGGGGATTAACCCAAGGGGGGATTTTGGGGGGCCATTACCGGACAGGAAAGGTGTAATTCCTATCTGACCTTACCTGTGTCGTAGCAGGAAGCGTAAGGTCAGATAGAATTACACCTGACCTGTCCGGTAATGTCCCCCCAAAATCCCCCTTGGGTTAATCCCCGCTTACAATCTACCCCACCCCACCTCCCCTTTACCCCACCATTCACACACACACGCATAAAAAGAAACCCTTTTATAGTCAGTATGTCACTCCCTCTCACTATCTTGACCACTGAAGATGGTGGCAGTGTCCATCGAAACTGTTTGGTAATTATAGTCTTCGTCTACAAGTGTGGGTTTTATTCACCGGCTCGTAGTATTTTTTTCTTTTAATTTAGATACATGAAATAAGCTGCAAAAATACGAAAATACGAGCTTACTTAATGTAAATGAATTATAGTACGTTCAAGATGGAGGGAAGGCATTTTGTATTTTGTTTGTGATGTTATAATGTCTCTCAGGATCCTAGGATCCTCTCTCGGCTGAACCAAATTGTCTGGCGTCAGCTGGAACATGATGCTAGAGTTATGTCGGTCGTGATGGGGTTAATGGTGACGGTATTGACACTGTCAGGCTCCTATGACTCACTCAGTCGAATAAAATCGTCTGAGTCAGCTGAAATGGGGTACTAGAGTTGTCCCAAGCACCAGAGGGTTAAGGGGGTTAAGATTCTTAACCCTCTGGTGCTTGGGACAACTCTAGTATTCCATTCCAGCTGACAGACGATTTTGATCGGCTGAGTGAGTCATAGGAGCTTGACAGTTACTACTCTGTCACCATTAACCCCCACATGACCGGCATAACTCTGGTATATCATGTTCATAGCTGACGCCAGACAATTTGGTTCAGCCGAGTGGGTCTGGGGCCTGGGGGGCACTAAATGAAAATATCCAAAAAATATTAAAGGGGGGGCTATATCAATTTTGCCACAGGAGGTATACCAAAATTGGACTTTTTAATAAAACCCCCTCCTCTCTCACTCCCTGTGTTTTGTATATACCCCTCTCTGTCTGCCTGTGGTGTGTCTGTCCCACCCTCTGTGTGTGGTGTGTCTACGGTGTGAAGGTGGCTGTGTACGTGTCTTGTGTGTGTGTGTTGTGTGTAGGTGGCTGTGTACGTGTCTTGTGTGTGTGTGTGGTGTGTAGGTGGCTGTGTACGTGTCTTGTGTGTGTGTGTCTTGATGTGTGTATGTATGTAGTAGTATGTGTGTGCGTCTTGATGTGTGTATGTATGTAGTAGTGTGTGTGTGCGTCTTGATGTGTGTATGTATGTAGTAGTGTCTTGATGTGTGTATGTATGTAGTAGTGTGTGTCTTGATGTGTGTATGTATGTAGTAGTGTCTTGTGTGTATGTATGTAGTAGTGTGTGTAAGTGTCTTGGTGTGTGTGAGGTGAAGTGTAACTTGTAAGGGGGCCTTGTGGTTTTAAGGAAAGCCTGCTACGCAAACTTCCCTCAGCCACATTTTAAAGAAACCTCTATCACACCGGGACTTGAACCCGGGTCCTCCTGATCAGCAGGCCAGCACCATACTGACCATGCTACCGCGCTCCCTTTATAATATCGGCTAAAACGTCTACTGTACTTTATTTCTTTACATGTTACAAAAAAATGGGAAATTGGACTATCATGCACAGACTAAACTAAATTGTCATGTACCTATTAATGTCCCTTTAGGAGGAGATATTTCGAAATTTCCTGAGCTACTTGGAATACCTAAGCCTGCAGTTTAATGCTAATCATGAACAAGTGCTATGGAAAGAATATAGAGCAGTTGCTACTTATATAAAGGGAGAAAGTAAAAACTGGAACTTACGTCTGCTATCCAACGGCAGGACTTAAACGATTAACCATATATTACATAAACTTAACACACTGAGTGACACAGAAACTAAACATATGATACAAATTCTTTAATGAAACTTATCATGGGAGTACAAATGACAAAATATACACTGCACAGGAAGACAGTACAGTACTTATTGGGTATACCTTCTGTGAGAACTGAGAATGAAAGCCTAACTGTTGTACCGATTTATAAACGGAAGAGATGAATCGCTAAATTTGATCTACAGATAATATTAATAATAATAATGAATACATAAAACAATAAAGACAAACCATATAGACATGTCCACCCTAAACTGACAAAAACCTGGCATCTCTCCACCTTGAATGCTGAGCTGTTTCTAGAGATAAAGACTAGATTATCATGCAAATCACAATGAAGATCTATGGGGAGGATGCAAAACCATAATACTGTCTTATTCTGCCACTTAGATACAGGAACTAAGCAGCAGAAGGACTAAAATTTGTCAAGGTGAGCCAACTACAATGACACAGATGAAGTCTGAGATTATATAATGTGTAATCATGAACTGATTGCATCATTCAGTAAAGAGTACAAAAGGAAAAGCTATCAAATCTGAAAGTGTAAGTACTATACAAGATATGATTAACCTTGTACATCCATATTCTGAGATATGCTTCCTATATCATAGCCTACACACAAATTCATCCCCCTCAACAGTAATGGTATATTCCTGCTGTCTCCTGACTTCCAATCAACTTATGAAACCTCTCTCCTAATTACAGTACAGTAATATGTTAATGAAGGCTGCTAGTAATTACCTTCAGTATGATAATTCTTATTTAAAGGTAGCAGCAATGGCTAATGAAGGATGTAAGGTATGCAGTCCTTCCAGTTCAATATACTATATCTCCAATCAGGCTTTATCCAGTGTCTCTCCTACACATGTTAATACCTTCAGTCTTCACTAGTTTAACTCACAGAGCAGGGATTTTTTTTTTTTTTTTTTCATGCCATCTCATGATTATATTTAGCTTTGTATAGACTTCTGGAAGTGTAGGGGTTAGGCACAGCCTCACTGAACTCCTGCAATAGCAGAGACTTTGCATAAGTTGAATAAAATTGCCTTCTGGCACTATGAATAAACTGAAAAGGGCATCACCGGGATTGCAAGAGTTAAAGGGACTCGCGGAGTTTATATCCCCTATGTAAACAAACTACCCATTACAGTTTTTACACACATCCCCTCATTTTTTCCAGCCAATTAACCTACTATGCCTGCCCATGTACAGGATCACATTCGACCTTAAAACCTAAACAGATGGTGTGAATATCGGGGGATTTAAGTAGCACTGCTTACTCGAGTTTAAAGGGACATCTTGGTCACCTGGAGATACACACCGCCGTATATCATCCTTATAGCTAATAATTACAACTTACATCAGCCGACTACACCTCTCGATAATGACAGCAAACACTGATAAACACATGGGCATAAGAATTACCATAATAAGAAGTAGACTAACACCGTAAAGAATAAAATCTTCACTCACCTCCAGCATCTCTCAACGTTGCTCCCATAATGCACCAGTGACGTCACACTTCAAATTAAACATTTACTTATTAAATTTTAAGAAGAAAATTTCGTGAATATATTATCAGTCTTTTAAACATTAATTTTCGTGCAAACTGAATAGAGAGGTAAGTAACGTGTTTCTTGTTAAATTAAAGATAACCCCATGAATCAGTGGCATCATCATCTCTCTCTCTGAAATTCCATACAGAGTACCAGAGTAGGATCACTATTTACTGTCCTGCCGATATATCTCTACAGTTTTACAAGGGGATTTAAAAATAAACGGCCTGGTGGTGGTGGTGGTGGCAGGGGATAAAATTTTGCGATACCAGTCTCTAATCTGCTGCCATTCCCTACAGAACCTGAGCATAATAGACGAGAAATTAGCCCAGGTTGATGCAGCAATTCTTAACTCAAAATTGTCCCAAGAACAACTTTCTGAAGTTTGTCAAACATTTCATGCAACACCCTGTATGGGAAATTTGGATAAAATATTGGTGAAAGAGAGAGAGATTGTCCAGGTGCTTGAGGGTGCGAAAGTGGATGTATGTGGAATAACTGAAACAAAATGGAGAGGAGAAAGTGTGAGAGAATGGGAGTATGGATGGGGTATATGTGCAGGAGTAGGTGAGAATGAGAGGGCAAAGGAAGGAGTATGTATAGTTGTGAGTAAAAGATGGAAGAGTAGCATAAGACAGTATGGATCAGTTGGGTCAAGGATTGTGTGGGTAAAGTTGAAAGTTGGAATACAAATGTGGGCGATTGTGTGTGTGTATGCACCAACGCAAGATCGTGCTAGAAGAGTGAGAGAAGAGTTCTGGACAAATGTGGAAGTGTGCATGGAAAAGTTTGGAAGGAATGAGAGAGTGTTTTTGATTGGTGATATGAATGGTAAAGTTGGGAATGTGAAGGTGGATGGAATAGTTGGTGAGTGGGGTGTGCCTGCTGAGATAGATGAGAATGGGAGTGCGTTAGTGGACATTTGTGCTGGGAGGGGTTGGTGATAGCCAATACCCTCTTCAGGCATAAAATGATCCACAGGTATACATGGCGAGTGATGAGAAGGGTGGGTGGTGAACTGAATGAAAGGAAGGCAATGATTGATTATGTGTGTGTGGATGAAAGGATGCGAAGATGTGTAAAGGATGCAAGAGTGTATAGAGGTTGGGGGAGTGGACTTTCTGACCACTACTTGGTGGTGGCCAGAATTAGGATTCAAGTAAGATGGAGGAATAGAAGAAGGGAAAGACGAGAGGAAGGAGTAGTTGCAAGGAGAGTGGAAAGGTTACAAGAGGATGAGAAAAAGGCAGAGTATAAGAGAGAAGTGGAGGAACGATTGGGCAAATATGAATTGGAGCAGATGGGAGACGTGGAAGGTGTGTGTAGGATATTTACAGAAGAAATATGTGCAGCATGTGATGTGGTGTGTGGAAGGAAGAGAAGACGGAGAGGAGGTGCAAGGAACGGCGTGGTGGACTGAAGAGGTGAGACAGGCTGTGGCACAAAATAAGAAAGCATACAAAGAATGGATGAGAAATAGGGGCGTGGAAGAAGTTGAGAGGCGGAAGAGAGAGTTATATGTAGAAAGAAAGAAAGAGGTTAAAAGATTAGTAAGAGAGAGTAAGAAGAGAGTGGATGAGGAATTTGGAAGGAATTTGAGTGTAAAGTGGAGGAACTGTAAGAAAATGTTCTGGAAAGAGGTGAAAAGAGTAAGACAGGGTGGAAGTGAAGTTAGCAGGGGAGTGAAAGATAAAAATGGTAGATTACTAGTGGAGAAGGGAGAAAAAGTGAGCAGATGGAGAGAACACTTTAAGGAATTGTTGAACATAGAGGATGGAAGTAATGCGAGTATAAGTGGCTGGGGAATGGCTGGGAGGAGGAGGGAGGTGAGAAGACAGGAAGAAATCAGTAGGATAGAAGTTGTGGAAGCAATGAAGAAAGTTAAATCTGGGAAAGCCCCAGGAATTGATGGAGAGTGTGGTGAAATGCTGAAGCATGGGGGAGAGATAGTAGTAGAATGGATGTGGAAGATGTGCAGATTGGCCTGGGAGGAAGGTAGAGTCCCGGAGGATTGGAAGTCAGGTATAATTATTCCCTTGTACAAAGGAAAAGGGGAAAAAGAAGTGTGTGGTAATCAAAGGGGCATTTGTCTTCTTAGTATAATAGGAAAAGTGTATGGTAGGATACTTATTGACAGAGTTAGAGAAAGAACAGAGAAATTAGTTGGAGAAGAACAGGGAGGCTTTAGGAAGGGAAGAGGTTGTGTAGATCAGATATTCATTCTTAGATCTTGAGTGGAAAAGTTTCTAGAGAAAGGAAAGAAGTTGTATGCGGCTTTCATGGATTTGGAGAAAGCATATGACAGGGTGGATAGACAAGGATTGTGGAAAGTGTTAAGAATATATGGAGTAGATGGGAAGTTGTTGAATGCTGTGAAGAGTATGTACGATGGTGCGAAGGCTGCAGTGCGTGTGGATGGTGAACTAAGTGAATTTTTCTCTTTGAAAGTTGGGTTGAAACAGGGATGTGTCATGTCTCCATGGTTGTTCAATCTGTACATGGATGGGGTAATAAAAGAGGTACAAGGTAGGGTAGTGGATGTTGGAGTGGCCCTGGTGAAAGAGGATAGTGTCTGGAAACTCCCTGTACTGTTGTTTGCAGATGATACTGTGTTGTTGAGTGAAGACGAAGGGGAGCTGCAAGGCTTGGTGGATGAGTTTGGGAGAGTGTGCAAGAAACGGAATCTAAAGGTGAATGTAGGGAAGAGTAAAGTGATAGTCTTTGAGAGAGGTGAAGTCAGTGAATGTACAGCGAGGTTGGATGGTGAGGAATTGGAAAATGTGAGTACGTTTAAGTACTTGGGTAGTGTGATGAGTAAGGATGGAGGTTTGGAGGGTGAAGTGCTTGAAAGGGTACAGCAGGGAAGAAAGGTTGCTGGTTCTTTGAAAGCAGTGATAAGAAACAGGGAAGTGAGCATGGAAGTGAAAAAGTTACTACATGACAGTATTGTGATACCAACTCTAACGTATGCAAGTGAAGCTTGGACGTTGTTGGAAGGACACAAGTCAAGAGTGAGAGCAGTGGAAATGAGTTATTTAAGAGGAGCCTGTGGAGTCACATGGAGAGACAGGCTGACGAATGAGGATATAAAGGAGCGTTGTGGTGTGGATGTGGATGTGATAGGAAGCGTTATGAGAACACACTGAGGTGGTTTGGCTATGTGGAGAGGATGGAGGGTGAAAGACTGACGAAGAGAGTGTATGTGAGTGAGGTGGAGGGGGGAAGAGGGAGGGGGAGGCCGAGGATGAGATGGAGGGATGGGGTGGAGAGGTATATGAAAGACGGGGGTGTGAGTTGGGAGCAGGGCAGTGAAATGGCGGGGGACAGGGCGACTTGGAGTCGATTTGTTTGTGGCCACCCCAAACGGGATTGAGGCGTCTGGCAATAGATAGAGATAGATAGAAGATTAAATAACTAAAGCTAACACTGATTTGAACTAATACACATCTGGTCCACAGGTCGTGCTGGAGTCTGCTGCCTTGTTGCTGCTTCCTTGCCACACTGGTCATACCCTGCTGAAGTTTGGTCTGCCCTGCCGTGAGAAGCCTGACGGTGGTGTGGTGTCTTCCCCTACTCTGAGATGCCTGGTGGTGTGGTGGTGGTGGTGGCGGCGGCGGCGGCGGCAGGGTGTCGTGTCTTCCCCAGCCGTGAGATTACTTGCTGCTGCTGCTGGTGATCTGCCCTGACCTGCCGAGAGAAGCCTGGTGGTGATGGTGTGATCTGCCTTGCAAGTCCAGGATGTTCTGTGGACAAATGCTACTTTTGAATGCATATTTTATATTGCTGTCTCTGTTAATGTATTTTGTACTGAAGTATTAATAATGAAAACTTAAATTTTCTGTCTTGTTTCATTACCTTTTAACTGTGGCTTTGACTTAATATAGGTGATAAGTATATTGCGCTCTGCAGTCTTGTGTGTTGTGGGGACGGCTTTTGTGATGAGCTAAGACATTCTGATCGCTTCACCAAATTACTGCTCAGCCTTGTGATCAGTGGACATAAAAGATTATACAATACAATGATATACAGCTAAGCATAAAAAAGGTTATGGGAATTCTCCACCATGCAATCAGTGGACCTAAATTAAAGCCTATATTATAAAGCTAAGCCTGAAGAGGGTTGTGGGAAGTAGATAATGATGCAGGGTAGACACTGGTAATGTTCACTGAGCCGTGCCCGCAACACACAAGAACTGGGTGGCGTAATATATGGACCACCTTGTATAATGAGAGGCCGTAAGTGTGTGCTGACTCACAAACTTGCCATCAATGCCCCGTCATAACTATTACTGTGTCTTGTAGGAAGCACAAAGAAAACAGGCCACAGAATACCTCCTTGTCTCTCGTTCCTCCTACACAAACATACACGCCTTTCACTTTAACTTGGCACAGAGTTTCATTTAAAGCATATGAGAATGTCACGCAGATCAGTAGCAGAAACAGCCAATACTACAGCCCAACATCCTTTCCACGGCACTCATTCGTGACTACCATCATATTCTAGTGATAACTATCGCTACTACTCGGCAAACCGTATGGAAACTATAAGCTATCTGTCTATCCATCTATCTATAGCCAGACGACTTAATCCCGTAAGAGGTGGCCACAAACAAGTCGCCTCTATGCCACCCTGTCCCCCGTCATTATGCATCACTCCCCCTAATTCACACCCTCTCTCATATACATCCCAACTCCATCCTCCACTTATAAGTAATACATTAAAACAACCGTGAATTACTGCCGCACAAGCTGAGCCGTAATCATATCCAACACAAACACGAAGGAGCTTTAAAGAACAGAAAACAATACCTTGATAGCAGAAGACACTAAGACCACAAGTACTGACAGCCTACACCAAGAAACATAACTAATTTCAGTCAGAGACCAAGTGAATATGAGAGGCACACAGTTCATCACTTCAGCTCAAGATCCGTCCCACCTTTGTAACCTTATGTTGCATCATCCTCTCCACAAACAAAATCGAACAACCGCCCAACACTACACAGAGTATCTTTGCAACATATCCCCTCCTCCACTCGACTCTACACTTCCCAGTCACATTCACAAACTCACAAACACCCCAGCCAGCCAAAACTTTCTGCCAAACACATACATAAACACACAGACACCCCAGCCAGCCAAAACTTTCTATACCAAACACATACATAAACACACAGACACCCCAGCCAGCCAAAACTTTCTATACCAAACACATACATAAACACACACACACCCCAGCCAGCCAAAACTTTCTATACCAAACACATACATAAACACACAGACACCCCAGCCAGCCAAAACTTTCTATACCAAACACATACATAAACACAGACACCCTAGCCAGCCAAAGCTTTCTGCCAAACAGCATTCTTCATGTGCCACCACCAGACATACACCCTTCAGACACTACCGAACCCAGAGACACGAGTACACCAACCTTCCCTGCTACAATACTAACACAAAATATAACACACATACAATCCCCTGTGCTCATACTGCAAAGTGGCACCCCCACACCACAGCACACCCACTCATATCCTGCACCACACCACCACAACACAGACAATCCTTCAATATAACACAGGGTTCACATCCAGAGGAGCCTAAGATGTAACAAGAACAACAACAACAACTTAGGCCAAGTTAAAGTGAAACGAGTCTAGTTACGAAAGGAAAATTATTTCAAGTTATTTTGTAAGCGCTTCGGGTACACAAAGTTACAAGGCCACAGGGAACGAACTGCATACCGAGGGTGTAATACTACGGCGGCTTAGGGGGCTTTATACCACCTTTTCTTCAGTGATTTATTGTTCAACCGAGCGAGCATAGAGAACAAGCAAGCGAGAACACTATATGACATGGTATAATAGGGTGGCAGAGAACAGCGCCAAGACTGTGTTGTCTAGGAAACTATTAAAGCCACAACGGATCTATGGACATCATTAGAAACCTAGTAAAAAAATAATAGGAGTTACTTGAGGGACTTTTCTCAAAATCTGCCTCGCCAGTTCTGATAAAAGGAAAATAAAAGTACCAAACTGAGCACCAGAACCGAGTTATTTTAGAAGTTTTTAAAGCTACTACAGATCTGTTCAGACAGCTGGAAAGCTTATGAAGAAGCAATTGGTACTACTTAAGTTAAATAGACTTAGCTTTTAACACCAAGCAAGATTGGACGGATGGATGGATGGATGGATGGATGGACGGATGGATGGATGGATGGATGTGGAATCGTGGATGCTTGGACCGATGGTAGAGTTCCTGCTGTTTCGTCCTTCCACCTGCCGACAAAAATCATCAATATCATCATCATCATCATCATCGTCATCATCATAGCTGTCGTCGTCATAATCATCATCATCATTATTTACACCGTCATTCTCATTATCATTACCATTCTCATCATCATCATCATTATCATATTATCATCATCACCTACCTATCTATCTACTGTATTTATCTATATCTATTTATCTATAGCCAGACGCCTTAATCCCGTAAGGGGTGACCACAAGCAAATCGCCTTCATGATGTACTGTCCTCTACCATTTAGCTGAAGTATCCCAGTCATATGTTTCTACTCTTTCCCTCCATCTCATCGTCGGTCTCCCCATCCCCCTCTATCCTTCCAGCTAACTCATGTGCACTCTTCTAGTCATTTTCTTATTCGCCATCTTCTCCACATGGCCAAACCATCTCGAAGTGTTTCTCTTAACGCTTTCAGTCTCATCCACATCGGCATCACAACGCTCCTTCATCTGCCCATTTGTCTGTCTGTCTCTCTATGAAACTCCACATGCTCCTCTCAAGTAGCTCATTTCCACCGCTCTCACTCTTGACTTGCGTCCTTCCAGCAAGATCCAAGCTTCACTTCCATACTTTAAAGTGGGAATCACAGCATGCAGTGCCCTTTTTTTTCATACTTTCATCTTCAGTTCCCTCTTCCTAACCACTGCTTTTTAGAGAACAAGCAACCCTCCTTCCCTGATGTATCATTTCAGTCACTTCATCCTCTAATCTTCCATCCCTATTCATCATATTATATAAATACTTAAAAGCACTCATATTCTTCCATTTCCTGACTATGCAGCCTCACTGTGCATTCTGTAACCTCATAC
>NW_027642232.1:57500-82500 GCF_032717465.1 Coenobita brevimanus
GGCCATGATACTTCCTGGCTGTCAGTGCGATATCCTTGTGTCCTAATGTAGTCACCTTAATGGCTAAGAACAGCAAATATCCAACACTTACCTCAGAGGAATGATGCTACAGCAACACACACACACCCTCGCCCTTCCACTGTCATACGGCCACTAGCAAAAGTAGCCAAGTAGCGACGCCTACCAAGACGAGAGACTTGTCCAGCTACTTTTACAACCACCAGATGGTACCCGGGCCCTCTCATGGTAGGGGCAACTCTAGTATTTTATTCCAGGTACTGCTGGGCAATAGCATTCAGCTGAGAGTGAGTCATAAGAGTGTTAATACTGTCTCTGTTAACTCTCATGATCATACAGGTCTCTTTACCAGCCCTACCCAAAAATAAATTCTGTGTGTGTGTGTGTGTGTGTGTGTGTGTGTGTGTGTGTGTGTGTGTGTGTGTGTGTGTGTGTGTGTGTGTGTGTGTGTGTGTGTGTGTGTGTGTCGATAGCGGAGATACCTAATGTAAATGATATGTCATACCCAGTGATTCACGATGATGTAAACAGGGCTAACGATAACGCTGAATTGTTGTGTACTATATGTATTGATAACAGATTGGTTGTCATTAATAACCTCATGTATGCTGACAAACATTTTCCTGGTGATAAAACATATCGGAGACGCGGCACCTGGGTTTCGGAGGTGGATACATGTGTGGCGTCACCGTCTCTGATAGACTATATGAGTGATTTTTCTGTGTTAAGGCGGGGTGACCTCCCTTCCGATCATGCCCCCATTACAGTAACAGTTACGTGTTCAGGCGTAGATTTGGACAGTCTCATGACGAGGGCGGGGTCGCTAGGGGATCACGCAGCCCTTCATGGAAATGCTGGCAAGACTTGTTTAATGAGAAAGTCACTCAGATTTAACAGAATCAACAAAGAAGCATTTGTGAATAATATTATGCAAAGAGTACCTAATGAAGATTATGTAAATGTTGAAGGTTTTGAGAAGCGCATCACTGACGCTTTATACTCGTGTGCGGAGGACAGTGTAGGCAGGGTAGACAGAGCAGTAGAGATAGGTGGTAGCAATCTTGGCAGGTGGGAGAAGCTGCTGGATGATGCTGATGACGCAAGAGTGTGGAGAGCAATTGATTGGAAAGGAGACTTTAACATGGACAGACCTGATGAAATCTTGTGCCCCAGTGATGAGGATTTTAAATTCCATTTTGAGTCTGTGCTGAACAGAGAGGATGTGAACAATGAGTTTGTAGATGAGGTGACAACTGATGTCACTATCCCCGTATTGGATGAGCCCGTCTCGCCCGCACAGGTGCACCAACAAGTAAAGAAAATAAAGCCTGATAAAGCGTGTGGGCCAGACGGGCTCCCCCCGGGTGTGTTGACTCTACTCCCAGCGCAGTGGATACTTGCTATTACAACGTTATTTAACAATGTGTTTTTCTCTGGTTTGTATCCTAGCTCATGGAAGAGGGCAAAAATGTTCACTATTTTTAAGAAGGGAAACAGAGGAGACCCTAATAATTATAGGGGAATCAGTGTCATAAATTGCATAGCTAAACTATATGACATGGTGTTATGTGAGCGGTTAGGAAGATGGTTTAGTCCTTTCAGGGAACACGCAGGAGCGCAAAAGAACCGCGGTTGTACGGAACATACAGTATAGTTACTTTGCGCCTCCTTATTGATACTGCAAAGAGAAAGAAACTAAAACTTTTGTAACATTTATAGATTTTTCTAAAGCGTATGATTTAGTTCCGAGACGAAAGTTGTTTTCAGTTCTAAAGAGGTTAGGTTGTGGCGTGGTGATGCTAGCAGCAATAGCAGCGATGTACCGGGTAACGGAGAGTATTGTGGGCGCTGCCGTCATGACTGCTACAGTAGGTGTTAGGCAAGGATCTCCGACCTCATGCCTCTTATTTGTACTCTTTGTCAATGAACTGATAAAGGTAATGAAGGAGAAATGTCACCCAGAAGGATTTCTACAATGGTTACACATCCTAGTCATGATGGACGATACTGTGTTGCTTTCAACAAGCAGAGATAGCATGATACGGAAACTAGAGATAACATACCAATACTGTCAAGATTATGGGATGATGATAAACAGTAGTAAGACTAAATTTTTTGTGATAAATGGCGAGGATGGGGACGCGGAGCCGATCTACGTGGGGGACATGGTTATTGAGCAATGTTCTAGTTACGTGTACTTAGGTTCACCCTTCACGAATGATGGCTCTGTGTCCTCGGCCTGAACGTTCAGCTGCATGCAAAAAACAAGCTATGTCATGTTTTGAAATATGTGTCTTTTGTAAATAAGAATAATGATGTCCCGTTTATTGTAAAAAGAAGAGTGTTTGATGCAGCCTTGATCTCATCCCTAATGTACGGTTGTGAGTCATGGGTTGGTGGTGACGTTAAACCCGTCATTAAACTTTACAACTGGGCATTGAAACAATTGCTGGGAGTGAGAAGGTCGACATCCAACCTTGTATGCTATGCTGAGGCGGGCTATCCGACACCTCAGGACTTTATTAAGTGGTCCCAACACAAGTTTTTTCATAGAATGTGGTTAGAGAGATCTGTTATGCATGACGATCCGCTGTCACTTGCCATCAGAATTACCACTGACGCAAGGACGCACACAGGGAAAATTGTTAAGGAGTTCATTCAGAACGAAATGTCCGGCAAATCTTCCTTAATTGTTAATGTTCACAATATGATTACAGACTCAGTTGCATCTAGGTGTCGTGTTTATAGAGAAATTAATCCTGACTTTGTATTACATGACATATATAAAACAAAACACTTGGTCAGCGAGTCACATCGTATGTCATTCACAAGATTCCGTGTGTGTGGCCATAGCTTGGCGGTGGAGACTGGAAGGTGGAACAGGAGGGGGCGTGGTAGTCTTCCCATTGAGGAGAGATTATGTATCTGTGGTCTTATTCAAACAGAGAGACATGTGGTAGAGGTGTGCCCTTTAACAGAGGATATCAGAGAACAATATAATTTTAGGAGAATGGCGGATCTTTTCGGAGAAGCTTTTACTCTTGAAAAAACATGCAAAGTAATTCATGATATCTTAATGGTGTATCATTAACGTTTGTCAGCTGATTCATCATTTGTTTTGTTATTGTAATTGCTTAGATACCGGTAAGTCTTTTGGCTGTATTTTGATGAATTATTTTGTGGACTATGGCTGTTTAGTATTGTGAATTTGTTATAATCTTTTGTACAAATTATATGCATATATGTTTTTGTGATTGTGTATATGAGAATATATTGTAAGCTGTGGTCAATAAACTATCTATCTATCTATCTGTGTGTGTGTGTGTGTGTGTGTGTGTGTGTTTCTGTCTGTCTGTTAGTTCACTACTCGTCAAAGAACCTCTGCATGAGAAGACATGCTTTTAAAGTTAGGGCACAAATGCAATGTGCTCTGTAGTCATCTACACTAATAATAATGTCACGCTTCGTCTCCCCTTTGTGTCTCCTTGCCTTGTATCTGTCTGTCTTCTGCCTGTCTGTCTCTGTCTTCCTGTCCTTCTATTGCAAACCGCAAACTTCTCAACTGTCCACAACGTCCTAGATTATCATTGTAACACGTAGTATAATATTTTTTCATTGTTAAGTGGCCCAAATTCTCGTCCTTTTGCAGCTTACTTCACATGGATCATTGGCAGAAACGGACAACGCTACGGCTTCCTTTCCATACCACTTTTTTGTGACTTAACGTTTTCTAGCATTAATCTATTGCTACAACTCAGCATTCAGGTTGGAGGGATGGAAAATTTGAGCCAAGTTAGAGTAAAACGAGTACAGAATTATAGTCGTGGCGCACGCCTCTGAGGTTGATATTATATGAGACGCATGTGATTCGTGTATGATATGTTCGTGTATAATAACATTCGTGTATAATATATTCGTGCTTATTATATTGATTCGTGCATAATATGATACGAAATCGGTCGCGCTTTTGAATGGTAAGTTGCCAGGGTACGATAATGACAACCTCAGGGTCGTGAGCCGCGAGTATAGGAAAAGCCAAACAGCGTACCTTTGGAGGGTGCAGCGGGAACAAGGCGAGATCACAGGCAGGAGGACAATGGCGAGAAAATCCAGCAAAATCTATCCACCAGCTTATGAAGTGACGCCAACAACTCTCGTGCCTCACAGTCGATTCAAACGCCAGTCCACTTTATCAATAAACACCTGTGATTCTAGAGTATTGTAACAGAAAATCAAATAATCGTGTAGACGTGATATGCTGATGCACTCTCTCCACGGAGTCTATCTCTGATCTACTGTTTATTACTTGCTCATCACAATGCTTCGAAATTGATGAGTCTCTCGCTCGGACATGACGGCTGACTGAACCTTTATCTTTGTCTTGAACCCCTGACCTTTTACTGAATGCTATTAAAAAAAAAAAAAAATTACTTCATCCTAACCTAACTCAAAATCTAATGACAGAGATGATCTGCTCGCTTGACTTCCCCGCGCACCTTTTGTGACACCACTGATTAAGTCGGGGTGGGCTTCCTGTTCAGAGAAAGCAGTAAAATGGATGGGTAACTGCGAACAATTAGTCACTGTCCGCTGACTCTTCCTGCTTGGATTCCAGCGACAACGTTCCCGAGTACGTAAGGGTTTGTTTAGAATGGTAAATTCAAAATCTAAATAAAGAAATAAGATAATCTGCTGACTTTTCCTTATAATCTTGCTAACAGACAGGCTGGCAGACAAAGGCGGGCGGTCAGGCAGTCAAGCAGGCAGAAAAGGCAGACAGGCAGGCGGTCAGGCAGGCAGACAGACTGATAGATAGATATATAAACCTGGCCAAACACATAGCTTCATCGGGCTTTCTCGGTTGACTGTAATAACATCCACTAGTAGCAGAAACAACGATTTTTTTTTTTTTTTTCTGGTCGCTTTTCTGATTACATATTTTGTTTTCAGCCATACTCGTACCAGATCACGTCAGTTAACAATGATGTCCGTATCTGAGGATTAATAAAGCTTTAGTTTCACTCTGTATATGAGAAAAAAAGGCAGTGAAAATATCAACAGTACCCCCATTAGTCTAATACCACAGCCTTCTCCCATTCGCCTCTGTCTATGTTTTTTCCTTTAACCATTCTTTTCCCCAAATGGAGAGTTGTGGCAGACTCCTGTATTCCATAAACTAGCATGTTATTCGTTCCATGTACAGGTTATTATGCAAAAATCTAGATCGTCATTGGCCACGAGAATTTAGGCAAAGAGATTTTGAAGTGATGTAGGGGCTGAGAACCCTCTATCTTGACTGCTTTTGGGCTGGGAGTTTCCTGTTAGTTAATATTGAAAAAAGGTAATTACACAAGATACCAGTTATTTATTTGATGACATGCTCTGATGAGGAAACTCAGACATAATTGTATTTCACGTTTATTTGTATCAACATCTACACTTCGTGGCTTTGGAAAGACAATGTTAGGTCGTTTCGAAGACGGTGAGTAGAGAGGGACTGGCGGGGATGTGTGGTGGTGTGGGGCGGGATATGGTGACACACTGCAGTAAAGAAATGCCACATAGCTCTCTGTTGGCTGCTCCTGTTACTGGCCGTTCGTTACCCCTGCGAAAGGAATAATATCTTAGTTAACCTTCACTGCCACAGATCTTTAGTATTATATAAAATCGTCTTGAGACAGTAAGAATAAAATAAAAAAGTATGTTGTAGGATTCATTGGGGTAATCATATCACAACCGGGGTCTTCTATGCCATGTTGTACTGCATGTGACTTTGGAGACATTGTAAGGTGTGGCTGTGTGGAAGTGCAGCTATGTGCAGGTCTCTGTGTGTGGGGGTGGTGCGTCATAGAGAGAGAGAGAGAGAGAAATTACATGTCCACATACGTAAATGCTTGCGTGCATTAATCTTTTTCCGAGCATCACTGAGTCCATTCACCTGTGTGTGTGTGTGTGTGTGTGTGTGTGTGTGTGTGTGTGTGTGTGTGTGTGTGTGTGTGATGTCCCCATGGTTGTTCAATATATATATGGATGGGGTGATGAGAGAAGTGAAAACACGAGTAATGGGGACAAGGATGGCGTTGGTAATGAATGGTGATGGATGGAATATCTCAAATTTGTTGTATGCTGATGATGCATGGCGTGGCATGAAAATGAAAAGTCAAGAGTGAGAGCAGTGGAGATGGGACTGCTGAGGAATGTATGTGGAGCACAGAGAGTGGATAGGATACAGAATAACGATTCGCGGAAGATGTGGAGTGAGGAAGTCGGTGGACACCAGAATCGAAGAGAGTGTACTGAGATGGTATGGTCATGTGGAGAGAATGGATAACAATAGAGTGGTGAAAAAGGTATATCTGAGCTAATTTGAAGGAGGGAGGAGGAGAGGTAGGCCAAGGAGAAGGTGGAGAGATATGGTGGATGAGTGTGCTGGGATGAGAGGTATGGAAGTCGGTGAGCCTGGCTGGATGAATGTTGTGAGAAGTGCATAACCAGGAATTTGGCACCCCATTTTAACGTGACAGCGTTCTAATTGACTGTATCAGATAGGTATATGAGAAGCTACAGAACGTGGTGAAAGTTTTTTTGGTTTATCTGATGGAGCCAGGATTCCGGGGGCTTGACTAATGAGTGAATGGAAGCGTGGTCCATTGAACTGGGCAAACTTAGGTTGTCTGGACGTTGCTACTTCTCACCCTGCCGTAGGGTGGTAAAGGAGGTCTGGATGATGATGATGATGATAATGATGATGATAATGGTGATTATGATTATTATTATCATTATTATTATGTGGAGATTGTGAGGCGTGAAAGGATTGAACTTTCTGGTAAGTCTTTTGAGTGTGTGGAAGAGTTTTGTTATCTGGGACACATGTTATGTGCTGGAGGTGGGGCTGGAGCAGCTCTGTGGCTAGAGTGAGCAGTGGCTGGAAGAAGTTCAGGAAGCTGTTGCCTCTCCTGACACTGAGCGGTCTCTCCCTACGTGCTAAGGGGTCTTTGTATGTGGCATGTGTTAGGAGTGTAATGCTGTATGGTAGTGAGACCTGGGCAGTAAAGAGAGAGGATATTCACAGACTCAAACGTACAGAAATGACAATGATTAGGTAGATGTGCAGTGCGTCCCTGAGTGTGAGGCCTGGGGGAGGAGGGGGGGGCTAAGTTTGTGACGGAAGAGTTGAGAGGTAGGATTGGACTGGAGTGTACTGGTGGTGTGATGAGGAGGGGTAGATTGAGATGGTTTGGTAGGAAGGATGGGAGTGGAGTGTATTGGTGTGGTGATGAGGAGGGATAGATTGAGATGGTTTGGGAGAATGGATGGGACTGGAGTGTATTGATGTGATGAAGAAGGGTAGATTGAAATGGTTTGGGCATGTGGAGAGGATGGGGGATGACAGTTGGGTGCAGAAAGTGAGAAATGTGAACATTAGAGTTAGGGATGCGAGAAGCAGACCGAAAAAAAAAAAAAACCCGGGGCGAAGTCATTGGGTGCGACCTCATGGATAAGGGACTGAATAGGGAGGCTGCCAGAGATCGAGCATCATGGAGAGCCGCCAGTAGGTGACTAAGGCAATGCATGCAAACAGGTTGGAGCGTTTATAAACGAAACGAGACGAAAAACGAAGCGATGATAGTACCGTACAACTGGCCTGGACATGGCACTTGTACTGTAGATGCCACACAACAGTAAAAGTGATTTAATTCTCACCAAACACTACCAGTCTGATGTAGCTATTCAGTCAGGAGATCACTCCAACACTCGAGGATGTTTACTGTGCACGGCCATGTAAGGCAATGCACACACGGGGCTGGAGGTGACTGGGTTGATCACAGAGGACTGGGGTGACCTAGAGGTTCACCTACCACCACAGCAGGGGGTCAGAGCTCATGGTACGACACTCCAGCCATTGTGGAAGTGTTGCCACTGAGAGGATATGATAATAAACATAGTGTCAGTGAGGGGCAGCGTCTGTGGCAGCCATCCAACGCGGGTGACGCTAAGCACCCGTGCACACGTCAGTCCTGGCAACACCCTTCACTGGTGCACTTAGGGTACCAGTGCAAGGGGCCAAAAGAACACCGGGGCAAGGTCTAACTGATGATATGATGAGTGACATTATCTGGCTACCCCACACCACCAAGACATGTCACTCAGCAAAACCATACAGGTGATGGAGCACGAGGAACCTACCGCACTCAATGTAAACATGAGAAGGCCAAAGACACAACACATACGGTAATGAAGAGACCAACACAACGGCAACTGAGCAAAATATCGGAGGTGGCCGACTACTTCAAGGATTAATGGATATGATTCCAAGGTGGCGACCATCATCCACTCACTTGATGTAGTACTGGCTACTTCTTCCTTTACCTCTATCATTCTTTTTCGTGTCTGCTCTCCTCTCTTTCTATTTCTCACCAGCATCTACTCACTTGATGTAGTGCTGCCTACTTCTTTCTTCACCTTTATCATTCTTTTTCTGTGTCTGTCCTCCTCTCTTCCTATTTCTCCCAACTTTCCTGTCACTTTTTGTTACTCCTCTTTCCTTTTCAGGTGGTTTTAAATTGAGTGACAAGCCTAATGGTTTCCTGTAAGCCAGGAAACCATTTACAACGCTGGGTGGTAACCATATAACCAACCCATATGTGTTCCTTAAGTGTCAACAAGTGGGTTGGCGGAGGGTTAGTGCCCCTCCCCGTAAAACAACTAACTCAAAGACAAACGGCCACCCCTTGCCGGATTATGGCGTCTGGCGATAGATAGATTGATAGGTACGGGATTAAGGCGTCTGGCGATAGATAGATAGATAGATAGATACGGAATTATGGCGTCTGGCGATATATAGATAGATAAATATATAGATAGATGAGGGATTATACCGTCTGGCGATAGATAGATATATAGATAGATATGGGATTATGGCGTCTGGCGATAGATAGATAGATAGATGGACAGATACGGGATTATGGCGTCTGGCGATAGACTGTCAGGTAATGAATTATGGCGTCTGGCGATAGATAAATAGACAGATGGATAGATATGAGATTATGGCGTCTGGCGATAAATGGATAGGTACGGGATTATGGCGTCTGGCAATAGATAGACAGATAGATGGATAGATACGGAATTCTGGAGACTGGCGATAGATAGCTAGGACGAATAACTGTCTATCTATCTATCTATTGCCAGACGCCTCAATCCTGCAAGGAGTGGCCATAAACAAATCGCCTCCATGTCGCCCTGTCCCCCGCCATTTCACTGCCCTGCTCCCAGCTCACATCCCCTCTCTCATATACCTCTCCACTCCATCCTTTCATCTCATCCTTGGCCTCACCCTCCCTCTCTCCCCCTCCACTTCATTCATATACACTCTCCTCGTCAGTCTCTCACTCTCCATCCTCTCCACATGGCCAAACCACCTCAGTGTGTTTCTCCTAACGCTTCCTATCACATCCACATCCACACCACAACGCTCCTTCACTTCCATATTTGTCAGTCTGTCTCTCCATGTAACTCCACATGCTCCTCTCATTTCTTTTTTATGCAAGGAAGAAGGAACCAAAGGCCAGGAGCCGGGAAACCGTTCCTTCCAAGAAAAAAAAAAAAACAATACAAAGGAGAGCCAAATTCAAGATCCGTTCATTTCGAGATGCCTGGACACACTGCGTGTGAAAAACTGGAGATCATAGGATGTAGGAAATACAGACAGAGGGAGACAGTTCCAGAGTTGACCTGTTGCATGAATGAAGGACTGCCCAAAGGGTCCTAGTGAGATATACCACCTTCCCCTCCCTCTATAAAACAACGATAATAAATACAAGGAAATTATAGTATGTAAAGACAGCGAGGAAAACTTTTTAGTATGTGTTTGTTTATGTAGATGCATTTCTGATGGATTGATAAGTCTATAGGAAGTTGTTACATAAGAAGATGGAGGGTGAGCGGTTCTTCACATCGCTGTCTATCTGTCTTTCTATTGCCAGACTCCTTAATCCCGCAAGAGGTGGCCGCAAACAAATCGCCTCCATGTCGCCCTGTCCCCCGCCATTTGACTGCCCTCCTCTCATCTCACTCCCCCCTCCTTCATTTACCTCTCAACTCCATCCCTCCACCTCATCCTCGGTCGTCCCCCTCCCTCTCCCTCCCTCCACTTCACCTACATACACCCTCTTAGTCAGTCTTTCATTCTCCATTCTCTCCACATGTCCAATATGGCTTAAAGATACAGTAATACACAACTCTGTACGGTAAGTGTTATGCACAGCTTTGTTTTACTGTTTACATAGAACTATTCCTACTTGATTTTATATATTTGCTTTAGAATCCATTGTCATTACACAGTGAACTACGCTATGTTGTAGTTTCCTCTTTCTTGCTTTACTATCCTTATCCTTCAGCATGTAGAATTAGATCTCGTAGTCATAGTCTACTCTGTAACAAGCAGCCTCGAAAGGATCATAGGGTCTGTTGCTGTTTGCTGTTCTTTGTATTCCTTTGTACTCCCTTCCTTCTTCTCTCTCCTCCCTCCTGCCTCACATCCCTCCCTCCCTCCCTCATCCCTCCTTCTCAATCTCTCCCCCCCTCTCCCTCCCTCTCTCCCTCTCCTTCCCACCCTCTCTGCCTCTCCTTCCCTCCCTCTCTGCCTCTCCTTTCCACCCTCTCTGCCTATCCTTCCCTCCCTCTCTGCCTCTCCTTTCCACCCTCTCTGCCTCTCCTTCCCTCCGTCTCTGCCTCTCCTTTCCACCCTCTCTGCCTCTCCTTTCCTCCCTCTCTGCCTCTCCTTCCCACCTTAACACTATCTTGGAGGCCGCGGGCTATGGCATTATCCCCAGCTGACACCCCCCCCCCCTCCTCTCCTCGGCTCTGTAAATGAGTAGCGTGTAATTTTTCCCACGTGCATGTCCGTCGTGTGTGTGTGTGTTGATATTCGCCCCGCACATGTAGGGGCACGGGCAAACAGAGAGCCCATCAGGGAAATGGCGGAATCAAGCTCTCGATTCAGAGCAAAGCGGGAACAGCAGGCGGAAGGACGAGGGGAAGCAGACACAGCAGGCTGAAGGACGAGGGGAAGGCGGCAGGGGCAGGGGAGAGGTGCGATGGTCAGTGGTGCAAAACGGCTGGGCAAAAAAAAGCACCTCAAGTCTGCCCATCAGAGTCCGAGATGTCGGTGTACTCGGAGTCGCGATCTATATCCTCGTACAACTCTAGCTCCCCCGAGTCCCTAAGGCGAGGTGGAACGCCTAATGGGGAGTCTTGAAGGACCCGGCTAAGAGCTAGAGTTATGCCGCGTTCGAGCCTGGCAGCGAGGAGCTCACGAGTACACGCAGCATCGTCTGACTCAGCAGAGGATGGCAGAACAAGGGCAGGTGAGGGGCTTGCAGGCGGCGGATCGGTGGCGGAAGTTGTGAGATCCACTCCCTCAGCAGCAGGTGGAGAAACAGGGGGGGAAGGGCCCTCGACGTCACGGTGGTCGGGCGAAACGGGGACGGCAGCCCTTTCCCCCTCAGCTGCAGACGGCAAGGAGTGGATCTCGGCAACGGTGGTGATGGTGTCAAGCTCCATGGCCGTGATCGGTGCCGGGTCGGTAGGGGGAGAGACAGACGAGCCAGTCGCCCTGTTGAGGGGTCCGTCCAGGCACAGCCGTTTGCGCGGTGTACGGCGGGGCCGAGGTGGAGGTGGCCGGGACTTGGGCTGCGCAGGAGGCCGCCGGGGACGATGATCTGGAAGAGGGGCTGAATATGCGTCTCCGACAAATCTGGGGGATGACAAGTCTTGGTAGCCCGTTCTCCTCAAAGATCTGAGGGAGGAGAACGTGCAACAGAGCCTTGTCACCCCCACAAAAAGCCTGTGCCGTAGCGACGCACATCGAGACCAGGAGATTAGTCTCCCCAGAACACCCAGGATCGCGAGACTGGCGTCTCTGGGCCGTGGGGCGCCGCCGTGCATGGGCAGATCCCTGCACAGCAGCACCTCCCGGCCCAGTGACATCCGTAGCCTCGGGACCCTTGGGTGACTGACGGAGCCGAAACTCCACAGCCTCACCCTCGCCAAGAGAGCGCCGAAAGTGTCGGGGGTTAGGTGCAACGATCCGGAGTCTGTGCACGAAAACATCAGCACCGGTGTCCCGGCGCTTGATGAAGCCGTACCCAGACTTCACGTTGAACCACATCACCGCACCAGTGATCTTCGTGACTCCCGGCGGCCTAGAACTACTGCTGGATGCCCCCCTCAACGGGTCGTAGGCGGTGGCAGTAGATCGCTGGTCGGGCATAGCTGGGAAGGTCTCACTAAGCCGGCAGTGATCCTCCTACGGCTGCTAGACCGGAACTGCATGTCCGTCGCTTATTTGTTTTTCCACATTAGCAGACGATTTTCACGGAGCGGCAACCCTGTCAGCCTGTCTGTCTCTCCACGTAGCTCCACATTCCTCTAAGATAACTTATTTCCACACCACTTTTCACACGAATAAAGATTGGTTAGGAGAAACACATTAAGGTGGTTTGGCCATGTGGAGAGGATGGAGAGAGTGAGACTGACGAGAAGAGTGTATGTGTGGTGGAGGGGCGGAGATGGAGGGCGAGGCCAAGGATGAGATGGAAGGATAGAGTGGAGAGGTATATAAGAGAGGGCGGTGTGAGCTGGGAGCAGGGCAGTGAACTGGTGGGGTCCAGATCGACAAGGAGGCGATTAGGTTGTGGCCACCCCTTACGTAATTAAGGCGTGTGGCAATACTGTAGATTGATAGATGGTTCAACTGAAAGAACAGGCAGTATCAAAGAACTGATGAACAATATCCTGCCTCACCTTTGTTCATCTCGGCAAGATGGGCAAGCTGTTGAAACACTATCAACACTGAGAATAGACACACAGCTCGAGCGTCCTTCCCCTCTCACGGTTAGAGGGTGACTGACGGGATTCGAAGCTTCTCTAGGTCGAGATAAAATACTTGTTTTTATTATGCTGATTAATGTTTACCTTTAGTATTATTCCTATCTATATATCCATCTATAGTCAGACGCCTTCATTTGCGTAAGGAGTGGCCACATACAAATCGTCTCCATGTCACCCTGTCCCCTGCCATGTCGCTACCCTCCCCCCATCTTACACCCCCCCGTTTATGTACCTCTCTACTCCATCCCTCCACCTCTTCTTTGGTCTCCCCCTCCCTCTCCCACCTCCATCTCACTCACATACACTCCTAGTTAGTCTCTCACCCTCCATACTCCCAAGTTACATCCCCCGCTCTCTCTTATAGGCCCTATCCTACCGCTCTCCTCCATTCCACCATCTCCTCCTCGGTCTCCCCCTCCCTCTCCACCCTCCACCTCACTCACATACACTCTCCTAGTTAGTCTCTCACCCTCCATACTCTGAATTTTCACCCCGTGTCTCATATACATCCCTCCATCTCTTCCTCGGTCTCCCCTTCTCTCTACCTTGTCCATATTTCTCACATAAACTCTCCTAGTTAGTCTCTCACCCTTCATACTCTGAACTTTGACCTCTTCCTCGGTCATCCCCTCCCTCTCTCCTCCCCTCCAACTTACTCACATACACTCTCCTAGCTAGTCTCTCACCCTCCATACTCTGAATTTTGACCCCCTGTCTCATATGCCTCTCTCCTCCATCCCTCTATCTCTTCTTCGGTCTCCTCCTCCCTCTCCCCCCTCCACCTCACCCACATACACTCTCCTAGTTAGTCTCTCACCCTCTATACTCCCAATTTACATCCCCACTCTCTCATATATGCCCTACCTCTCTCCTCCATCCCTGCATCTCCTCCTCGGTCTCCCCCTCCCTCTACCCCCTCCACCTCATTCACATAGACTCTCCTAGTTAGTCTCTCACCCTCCATACTCCCAACGCTAATCTAGTCGTCTGGGTTGATGATGTTCACCTGAAATACATTTTTATTTATCCTTTTTACTAGCAAGCATCCCAACCCCGACCATCGTGGTGGTGGTGGTAGTGGTGGTGGTGGTGGTGGTAGTAGTGGTGGTGGTGGTGGTGGCAGTAGCAGCAGCAGTAGTAGTAGTTGTTGTAGCAGCAGTAGTAGTAGCAGGAGCAGTAGTAGTAGTTGTTGTAGCAGTAGTAGTAGTAGTTGTAACAGTAGTAGTATACACAGGTAATGTCAGCCTGCTATCCAGCCTGCTGTCTAGTGTGTTGTCTGTTGCCTAGTCTGCTTGCCTGCCTGCCTGCCTATCTGCCTGTCTACCTACCAGCCTCCCAATTGCCAGCCTACCTAGCTGCATGCTTGCCTGCCTACCTGTCTGCCTACCTACCTGCCTGCCTGTGCCTACCTGCCAGCCTGTCTATGCCTACCTGCCAGCCTGACTATCTACCTACCAACCTGCCTTGTCTTTTTTTTTTTTTTATTTAATATCAACAAGACACTTAAATCTTCAGTGGAAACTATCAGTACAGTAACACTTTATATTCAAACTCCAGCATCGGCAGCGAGAGAGAGAGAGAGAGAGAGAGAGAGAGAGAGAAGTAAGTAATAAGGACTGGCACCAAGCCCAGGAGGACTATATGGCACTAAAACCGCTGCATAAAAAATGACGGGTATGCTATGGTGGAATAAAGGTAGAGGGGAAGACGGGGAAGACACTAAATGTGAGGCAAGATACGGGTTTGAGATAGGAAGCGCATGAGGTGCGTGATGGAAAACACAGGGGATTCACCAAGAAGATCGGCTAAGGTAGGGGGACGTCCAAGGGAGTAAAAGAACGGGAGAGTCCGTCTGCGCACGACGTGGAACGAAGGGCAGTCAAGCAAAAGATGGTGGACCGTGAGTAGTGCCTGAAAACATTGACAGGTCGGAGGAGTGCCTCCTGACATTAGAAAGCCATGTGTGATCCGCGTGTGGCCAAGGCGCAGACGGGCTAGGGCTGTTTCCCAACGCCTGTTGCAATGGGAGGACGACTGCCAGTGAGTGACAGTACGTTTGATGGCGCGGAGTTTGTTATCAGTTGTAGATGTCCATTTTGCTTGTCACCGCTGGCCAAGGAGACGGGTAACAATCGGGAAATAATCAGTTGCCGGGATAGGATGAGGTGTGACAGAGCAAGAGGTGACAGCTGCACGTGTTAGGCAGTCAACCCTCTCACTACTCGGTATTCCAACATGGCTTGGGACCCAACAGGAGACAGACTTCAATCTGGTGTTAATGCGGAACAACCATTCCTGTATCTTCAGCACTAGCGGGTTGCTGGCAGGGATAGACTGAATACCATGTAGTGCACTAAGTGAATCTGTGAAAATAACAAAAGTGTGTAACCTTGATCGGTATATAACACGAAGGGCCAGTAAAATGGCCAGCAATTCAGCAGTGAAAATACTTGCGACTGGTGGAAGGCTGATCTGATAGGTATGGTCTGGGAAAAGAGCAGCAAAATCCGAGCCCACAGAAGACTTAGAGCCATCTGTGTACACTGGGGTCGCTGAGGAGTGACAATGCATATGGTCCATAAAAAGATGTTAGAGTTCCTGTGGGGTGGAACAGGACTTTGGACAAGAGAGCAGGACATCACGGACAGTAGGGAGAGGAAGAAGCCAAGGCGGGAACATAGAATCTCGCAGAGGGAGAACTAAAATAGCAGGGAAAAAAGGGGATGGAAATAAATTGGAGACCCTACAAGGAAAAGATGAAGCTAACGAGGGCGGAAAAGGAGGGGAAAGGTGCGTAACAGAGGAAGGGAAACCTGCAGATGGGTGTTGAAGAAGGAGAATGTGGTAACGGAGAGTCAACTTGTCACGTCTGGAGGATAGAGTGGACATACCCGACTCGACATATACAGTACAGTAGGCTCGTAACCGGGGTGGAGCGAAAAGCACCCAGCGCCAGACGTAAACCATGATGGTGAACAGAATCTACGAGTAGGCGCCGAAGGGAGGCAGATGCATAAACATGACAGCCATAATCAGTCTTCGACAAAACTAAGACTGTATGGAGCCGGAGCACAGTTGTACGGTCTGCACCCCAGGACATATGGCTGAGAGTTTGTAATAACCGAAGTCTGAGGGAAGCAGAGGTCTTAAGGGAAGTGAGATGTGGGGACCAAGTCAGTCGAGAATCAAGGATATGGCAAAGGAAAGGGGCTGATAATCGATATGGCAGGGGAGTACCATACAGTGTAAGAGGGGGTTGAGGGATTGAATGACGGCTAGTAAAAGTTATAGCACAGGATTTCGTGGGGGAGAATTATTTAAAGCCATGATTCGTGGCCCACCCTGCAGCGGCATCTATAGCTGATTGACGTAGGGCTCGTAAGGCCTGGACATCCGCCCCAGCTGTGCTATTATTTCTTCAGTGAGAAAGGCAGTTATGTGTCCCTTATAGCCTGTAATATATAGCCAACATTTACTGTCCGCAATAGGTCAGGAGTTTTGTGCGATGTCACGCCACTGTATCTAAAAAAAAATGCCTAAAAAAAAATCAACTCGGATTGAACCGCCGATGTTAGCTAGCCCGAAAAGTTACCAGACATTTCTAGTAATATAATTATTTGGAATGATTTCAGTGCTAATCAGATGTACTGAGAGAGATTATACTAGTTTTTCTATAACATAATGCTCAACCACGCTAGTATGCCCTTTTTTTGTCCAGAAGTTCAAATATACTAGCTCTTCCAGAATCAACAAGCATGCAAATATAACCATATGGCAATACGAGTTGACCAGCGGTCCATTCAAAACACATTCTCAAAGTTCTTATTTTAACATATTTCCGCTTGATTACTGTACCTTAATGCTTCTGCAGTGTGTAATGATGTGGTAGGACATATATAAACGCTTCTGAGATGAGTTAAACGTGAGACTGAAATGATTAGGCTACAAATAAAGAGATTTTCTTGTTCATTCATGTTTTCTCACCCTTTGTTTACGTTACGTTCCATTCATAATTATACTCGTTACGGCAATGTTTACGTTGCAGACCTTTAAATTAATTCATTCAAAAGTTTGTATTTCATTCAAGAAAGAAGAAATGCGAGAGAAAGAAGAAAGGGGAAAGAAAGAAGAAAGGAGGAAGAAGAAATGACAAAGAAAAAAGAAACAAGAAAATAAAAGAAAGGAGAAATGAAATAAAGATGAAAGGAGAAAGAAAGAAATGGAAGAAATGAAGAAAATAATGAGAAAGAAAGTAGGAGAAAAAGTCATGGAAGAAAGGAGAAAAAGGAAATGGAAGAAAGAATTGGAAGAAAGGAGAAAGAACGAAGAAATGAGACAAAGAAGAGAAAAGAAAGACGAAGGGGGAAAGAAGAAAAATGAGAAAATAGAAGAAAGGAGAAAGAGGAAATGGAAGAAAGAAAGGAGAAAGAATAAAACAGAAGAAAGTAGACAGACGAAAACAGAAAATGAAAAAAGAAAGAAAGAAGAGGAAGGAGGAAGAAGAGGAAGAGGAGAAAGAAGAAGAGGAGGAGGAGAAGGAGGCAGAGGAGGAAGGATGGGTAAGGACAAGAGAAAGAGGAAGAGGAGAAAGAATGAGGAAGAAGAGGAAGAGGTATAGGAAGAAGGGGAAGAGGAAGACGAAGGAGGGAAAGAGAAAAGGCAGATGAAGAAGAGGGAATAGAGGAAGAGGAAGAGGAAGAATGGGAAGAAGAAAAATGGGAAGAGGAAGAGGAAGAAGGGAAGAGGAAGAGGAAGAAGAGGGAAAAGAGGAAGAGAAGGAACAGGAAGAACAAGAGAAGAGGAGGAGGAAAAGTGGAAAAGGAAAAAGAAAAGGATGAACTGAAAAAGGAGGAAGAGGAGGAGAAAGAAGAGGGGAAAGGGAAAGAGGAACAAGAAGAGGGAGAAGAAAAGAAAGGAGAAGAGGAAGAACATGATGACAAGAGAGAAGAGGAAAGGGAGGTACAGAAAGAGGAAGAGGAAAAAGGAGATATGAAAGAAAAGAAGAAGGAAATGAGGAAGAGGAAAGAGAAGAGGAACTGGAAGAAAAAGAAGAAGAACAGGAAGAGGAGGACTTGGAAGAGAAAGAGGAGGAAGAGAAAAATTGAAATGCTTGGGAGGAGGTGTTAGGGAGCTGCCTTAACTGCCTAGAGTGTATGCCATGATTTAAAACTCTGGCTAAGCACTGAGTCAAGAGAAGAACATAGCTGAGGATAACTGAAGAAGGCTGGCAGACAAAAACACAAACACATAAAGAACACAACAGTATAAGATAGGCAGAAAAATGCACATAAACACACAATATGACACTGACAGAACATAGCACATAAAGAACATGAAAGTGTAGCTACAAAAACCTGCAAGAACAAAGAACGTAACTATGAACATGCACGTTTAACTGCAGAAGACTGGCTGAACAAAACATAAACAAAAAACATGAAAGGATAACTGCAAGAAATTGGAAAAACAAAAAGCATATGAAGGGAAAACTTAAGGTAGGTTAGTCCATGCTAGGCTGCTCCTGTAAGTGACTAATCAATAAGCGTAAGATGTAAATAGCAAAGAGAACTATCACATGAGTGGATGGCACAACCTACTGTACATGAGGCCACATTATAAGTTGTATGGTAGGCACTGAAGCTCCTTTTTGTTAGTGATTAAGCTTCCTTTTTGTTACTCAGTATTCTCCTACATCACTGTATTCATTATTAGGTGTATACAAAAGGATGCTGAGATGCAATGAGAATGAATCACAGAGATGTGTTAAGTCTGCAAAAGCCGCTTGCGGTATGACTGTGGGTACTAAAACATGTTGCATATTATGGACAATTTATTTTTCACTGTGGGATAAAAAATTACAAGAGACACACATAATTAAACATTCCCCACCATTCTTACACAACTGCAGTCAACTGACATTCTCACACAATTGCTCAGACATCTAACATTCTCACACAGTTGCAGTTATCTAACATACATACACAATTGCAATCATCTAACTCTTCAGGGGGAATAAAATACAGTTCATTGGGGGATAAAAAATAAACATTCATGCCGTTTATTTATGCCTTGACGGCATCTCTGCAGGGTGGGAAATTTGCCTCTTGATATCTTAGGTGTGAGGAGCTTCACCTGCCACCGTCAGGCTGCATCAGATGGCACGGGTCTTCTTGGGCTGCAGATCCAGGGGCCTGAACTTCTGTAGGTGGAAAATGCTGAGTTAATACTACATAGATTTCAGCCAATGGAACAGAGCCATTCCTACAACATAGAGAGTCACTGGCCTCTGGTTTCTTCTCCCCCCCCCCCACACACACACACAGTGGAGCAATAATTGGCAAATGGAATTTAATGTGGACAAGTGTCATGTAATTAAGTGTGGCAAAAGTGAGAAAAGATTAGATTGGGATTATAAGTTAGGAAGGTCAACCCTACACATATCAGAAAGAGAGAAGGACCTAGGAGTGATTATCAGTAACAAACTATCTCCAGATGATCACATCAGTGAGAAGCTACATAACATGTATACACTGCTTACTAATATGAGAACAGCATTCACATATATAAATGAAGACACACTGAGAAAGATAATAACATCATTCATCAGACCAACCCTGAAATATGCATCAGTAGTCTGGAGTCCTCATCTCAAAAAACACATAGATAAGACTGGAAAAGTAAAAAGGGCAGCTACAAGATGGGTACCAAGCTTAAGGGATCTAAGCTACGAAGAAAGACTAGAAAAACTGAATCTACCAACACTACAGGAGAGAAGATAAAGACGAGACATGATCATGCTATATAAATGCATCTCAGGGAAAGAGAAAATAGACATAAATGAATATATAACCTATGGGGAAGCATCAACAAGAGAACACTGCAAAAAACTACATGTATGTAAAAAGAGAGGTGATAAAGATGCAAGGAAATTTAGTTTCCCAAATAGGGCAATTGATCAGTGGAATGAACTACCAAATGAAATAGCGTGTGCCAAAACTATTCACAGATTTAAGGATATGTATGATAAAAATGGTTTAAAACACAAGACAGTACAAGCCTGACTCATTCCTGTAAATATACAATCAGGTAAGAACACACACACACATACACACACTTTAAAGAAAAACGTGCAGGCAGACTGGAAGACCCACATCCAGCTGAAAGTACCAGCATCCAGGGCAGCCACTGTGCTTGTGTTATGCAACAGACTGTGCAGCTTCTCATTACTGTCCTTTCATTCATTCATTCTCATCCAATTATTACTGTTCTACAGGAATAAAAACTCATTTACAATACAGTACACATTACCAAACCCAAACAGCCAATTTCCATTATATTTTTTCATGCTGTAAGTAAATAAATAAATAAAATAACACATGACTTATAATTCAGGGGTTTAAAAGATTTCCCCTTTTAGCTTATTTTCTTTTTACTCTAACTTGCCCAGTTATACATACTTCCCTCAACTCCCTCCCTCTCCTCTAAAAGGAGAATGGTGAGCTACAAGAAGATGGCATCTCTGGCCTGTAATCCACTGGGTTCACATTCAGATAAGCCTAGGGTTGTGGTTACTACTACATTACTGTTTATAACACTACTTACAGTACCTGTACTGTACTGTACCATACCGTACAACATTCTCACGCATTCACTCTTAACCCAAAATTTATTGGACCAAACAATGACATGAAATAACAAATAATCAATCACCGCTTACTTCACTCAATTAAGCACACAGAAAAGGGATACAGTAATATAATAACAGCTGACACACTATTGTTGGTTAATTTTCAGCTGACAAAGCTGGGCCACTTCCACACCTTGAATACCAAGTCAAGGGCATATGAAATTCTGTAAGCCTTCATTATGAGGTAGGAATCTCCTTGGTTGCTTGTCAAACTGACTCTCATCCAACTACATTTGGCCATCAACTGAGCTGAAAGAGGTTAGGATCTGAGCCGGGTTAAAACAACCATGCAAATATGTTGTTACCTGGTTCATAGCACTTCTGTATATTTGGTGCCATAATGATGCATGACATCTTGCCCATTAACTTGGTTGTCTGCTTCAGCCCACACACAAACCTCTGCCTGTCAAAAAAAAGGGAGTTACAATTTGGCCTAAATTAATAGCATGAATCCAACGATGTATTAATCAACTGTATTTTCATAACTACCAGATTATTTCATTTTCCTTTGGAAGACTTCCTATGGTGATGGGGTTGATGGAGGGTATTTCTAACCTCTCTACTTCAAAGTCTCTCTTATGCTGAATAAAACTGTATCATGAGAGAATAAAATAGAAAATATCACTCTACTTTAATAGGTTAGAGCTGTTTCACTTTAAAAGCTGTTTCATTATTCTGCCGCTGATGAATTAACATCTATTAGTGGTAGGTGGGGGCGCTCACCATCCACTCACTCGACGTAGTGCTGCTCTCTTTCTTTCTTCTTCCTTCTGTCTACAGGTGACTCTCCACTGACTGACATGGCAATTGGTCTCCTGTACATCAGGAAACCATTTACTACGCTGGGTGATAACCACATAACCAAACTATGGCACCTGGTGGTTTAGTGGGTAACTAAGGCACTCCTGCCAGATTAAGCCAATGTAGGTTTATATCCAAGGGGTGGTTGGGGTTTATTGCTCATGTAATGCCACTCAGGGATGAGTGAGGCTGGTCACTCTCATCTTAAATGTCTGGACCAACTTGCCTAGCCCTGGGTTCCTACACTCCTCATGGGGCAACACAGGATTAGATAATGATGATGATGATGATGATGACGATATTCACTTAAAGTTACTTAAGATTCATTATAAAGTTGCTTGCAAGTTAGAAATGAATGTTTTTAAGCTTTAACCACTCAGTCACAAACCAGAAATATGTCTCACTTAGGGCGGTTTCACTTGAAGCAGGTGCTGGCAAAGAACGCCTTCATGTGCCAGTAGTCCGGTGCCTATATAACTCGGTGGTTCCACTGCCTGGTTTTACAAACAACCATCAATTTCCTTCCCATCCCCCAATTGAAAAATGGTGGACTGCAGAAAAATGTCAGCTTCAGCCTATATAGTCCACTGGCTTCTTGTTTACATAGGCCTGGGGTCACAGTTACTACTACTACTACCTGTGCTACAACAGCAACAACAAAAATTATCAACTGACTTGATGGCACCCTTGGCAGGGTCCCGTGCATACAGTCGCCTCTGGAACAGAACCACAGCTTTGAGCAATTCTGCTGCCACTTCATTAATTTCATCTGTCACAACATGGGTGCAGTACCTGGGGAGAGGCGTCAGATTAGAGGGTTTTCTCATCAATTCACCCCGAAGGTTAATCCATCCTAAGTCATTTCATTCTTACTACAAGTCGTTCTATTTTATCAAGGCAGTTTGGGTCGGGCTCTCTGGGACCTCACACTGTTAGCTCTGTTGTCACATCGCCGCCGACACACGTGTAATTATTTGTGCTCACCTCTCTCTCTCTCTCTCACTCTCCTGTTTTAAGCTAGTAACTACTTATAAATGAATTTTAAACACTCTGTATAGATGTAATTCAATAAAAAAGCTGTAGTATAGTATACAACTCATAAGACTTGTCTGCGTTGCCTTTGAGACGTTGTCAGGTGGTGACACGAGGGACAGCCCTGCGTGAGTGGGTCATACTCGGTCAGTCTCCCGCCATGGAAGCTATTTAAAAAAAGAAAACAAAAACGCACCAATAGACTTTTACCTCAGGGGTGGTGTGGAGAAAAAGTCGAAAACAAGAGAAAAATTTAAGAAAATACAATTAGCAGTAGTTAATTTATAATATGAGAGTTAATATATAATATGGTTGTGCATTTGATGTGTGTGTGATAGCAGATAAATGTGATAGCTGAACGCGTGATAGCAGGGGGTTGAGTGTATAATGCTTTTAGATCAGATAATGAAGGTAATGGAGAGAGTTTTAGAAGGTATGATTAGAGAAAGAATGAATATTGATGAGATGCAGTTTGGGTTTATGCCAGGTAGGGAGACCACTGATGCCATATCCATTGTCCGACAGCTTCAGGAAAAATATATTGGTAGGATAAGGGGTCTGTATTTTGTTTTTGTTGATTTGGAAAAGGTCTTTGACAGAGTCCCTAGAGAGGTGGTGAAGTGGGCAATGAGAAAGCTTGGCTTGGAGGAGTGGCTGGTTAGGGTGGTTATGGCTATGTATGTGGGTGCTCGCACCCAGGTAAGAGTGAATGGAGATTTCAGTGATGAGTTTTCCGTGAATGATGGTGTGCATCAGGGGTCAGTTTTGAGTCCCATGTTGTTTATCATGGTACTTGAAGCCCTCTCATGTGACTTTAGAAACGGACTCCGATGGGAGATGTTGTATGCTGATGATTTGGTGTTGATTGCAGAGAACGAAAGGGAGGCGGAGGAATGGTTTAGGAAGTGGAGAGATGGTATGGGGCACAAGGGCTTAGGGGTAAATGCAGATAAAACAAAAGTGATGATATCTAGGGTTGGTGGCGGTACTGTCAAAGACGAGGGAGGGTGGCCATGTGCAGTTTGCCACAAGGGTGTGGGAAGTAATTCCATCTTGTGTGGTGTTTGTGATAAATGGGTGCACAAGAGATGTAGTGGTAACAGAGGTAGACTGCGAGATAATGCTGATTTTATGTGTACGGCGTGTCAGGGAGAGCAGATGGAGATTGTCAGGCGTGAAAGGATTGAACTTGCTGGTCCGGATGATGATGATGATGATGATTATTATCTATCTATTGCCAGATGCCATAATCCCATAAGGGGTGGCCATTTGACTTTGAGTTATTTGTTTTACAGGGAGGGGCACTAACCCTTCACCAACCCACTTGCTGACACATTGGGAGCACATATGGTTTGGTTATATGGTTACCACCCAGCGTAGTAAATGGTTCTTGGCTTACAGGAAACCATTTGGCTTGTCACTCAATGTAAAGCCAACTGTAAAGGAAAGAAAAGCAATAAGAAGTGACAGGAAAGATGGGAGAAATAGGAAGAGAAGAGGGCAGGCACAGAAAAAGAATGATAAAGGCTAAGGAAGAAGTAGGCAGCACTGCACCAAGTGAGTGGATGATGGTCGCCACCACCTACCACTAATTATTATTATTATTAGTGGTAGGTGGTGGCGACCATCATCCACTCACTTGATGTAATGCTGCCTACTTCTTCCTTAGCCTTTATCATTCTTTTTCTGTGCCTGCCCTACTCTCTTCCTATTTCTCCCATCTTTCCTGTCACTACTTAATGCTTTTCTTTCTGTTACAGGTGGCTTTACATTGAGTGACAAGCCAAATGGTTTCCTGTAAGCCAAGAAACCATTTACAACGCTGGGTGGTAACCATACAACCAAACCATACGTGCTCCCTACGTGTCAAGTAGGTTGGTGGAGGGTTAGTGCCCCTCCCTGTAAAACAAATAACTCAGAGTCAAATGGCCACCCCATACGGGATTATGGCGTCTGGCAATAGATAGATAGATAGATAGATTATTATTATTATTATTATTATTATCATTATTATTATTATTATTATTAATGCAATCTATCAAAACACTGAATGTAATAACACACCATGTAAATTTACCTACCATTAAATATAATTTTAAATGCTGCTATTCTATCATCCTGCAGTCTTTTAGCTGCTTTCTTCAGTTTTGATAAATTTTTCTTCTTGTTGGCTCTAATTTTCCCTCGTCTCACCTGAAATTGAGAGAAAAAATAAGTGTGGCATAGTGCTATTCATTTTTTATTGCAGGTAAATACATATTCCAGCACATGAACTCCTTTAATGGTAGTACAGTAGTAGCTTTGCAGCCCTAGGTTCATCTGAATGTGAACCCAGTGAACAGCAGGCTGGAGTTGCCCCTATCCTGCAGCCCACCATCCTTTCTTCAGGGGAAAGAAAGGGAGGTGAGGGACATCTGTATAACCAGGTAGTTCCAATACCCAATCCTATCAGTGTCACCCACCACATAAAGGCATCATTCTCCATCATCCCTTTGATGGTGCTGGTAGTGCCTTCATGTGATGGCACTGATAAAACCATGCAGCTCCACTGCTTGATTATACAAATGTCCCTTA